>NC_089813.1:22698505-23001505 GCF_029633855.1 Hoplias malabaricus
CATTTCATTGGCTGTCACTTTTATTTAGCCAGTCAGCAGCAAGAGTTTGCTGTCAGTCTTTTAGTGCTGCAGCCAGTGGAGTCACAATCCCTTCTACAGGGGTTTTGCAGTGGTGCAGAGAGAAACAGGTCAGTGATGAAAAAAGATAGAACTTGTTTTAAAATGTTTAAAATGTTTTTTCACATTTTATTTCTCCTTCAGCACATATGTAATGACAAAAAAAGCTGACTAACTTTTAGTCAAACTAATTCTTTATGCATAAAAATCACATTAGATAATTTCATGTATGATTTAAAAATAATATAAACAAATTACTTATGAGCTGTTATTGTGTGTTATTTAAAAAATAATAATAATTAAGCCACATTTTGCAGGCAATTCCTTAATGCGAGATATTCCGTGTCAAGCAGATACACTGAGCAGATTTTAATAACTATAATATACTTGAAGTGTGCACTGTGTAACAGAGTTTTCTAGGGATCAGTGGCAAAAAAAACTTGAATGGGACATCACTAGTTTCTATCAGTTGGATGGAGTGCATTAGTGCCCAAAACAGAACCATACTTATGTCTGTCTTATGACGAATAAACTTTCAAACTTATCACTGAGACATGTTTTACTTTGTACAGTTATGGCCTTATCAGAATTAACAGCATCTATAGGCAATAATGTTTACATTATGCCATCCAGTCATTTCTGTTAGTAGTGTCTGTCTCATCATATCATAAGTCCATATTAGGGCTGTCACAGTTGATATTGTTTGAGACTTCTGAGTCTCCTTTTTATTTATTTATTTATTTATTTTATTTTATTTTATTATTTTTGGTGAACAGGAACCTGATTTATATTTTTCTCAAATGTATGTTGATTTATTATTGTCAAGTCTAATCTACTCTCAAATCTAAATAAAGGTAATCAATTGATTATTTTTATGTATATAATGGAAAGTGACAGTCCTAGTCCATATTACTGAAATAATGAATGTTTGCTTTCCAAAAAGAAAGCATTAGACTGTCTGATATGTTGATGCCTATTCACTATGCTGTGATGCATTGTTACATCTTTGGGCCAGATTTACTGGTGCTTTTAAGCATTATATTTGCAAAGGGCAGAGTTAACAAAAGCACAGACTGGTTCACTGGACAAATGACTGGTGCAATGTACAAGTGACAGGTTCTCTGTGTTGAGCTTTACTCTTGTTACTGATTACTTTTGGATATGCTGAAGCTGTAGTGAATCAGGCCCTATATGTGTGTGTATGACCGTCTTAGCATGATTTCATCACTCACACTCTCATTGCCTGACCTGAGTTCAAACATGCATATCTGGACATTCAGATTTGTTTTGCCACTTTGGGTTAATCGTTTAATACTTGTATTTATTTCACTTCATTTATTTAGGGCCAGGCTGTGGAGCGCTCATTGTCATTTGTCCAACTCTGGTCTGACTTTGAAGACGTGTGGTTTATGATAACAATCAGTGATGCATAATTTTTTGAATTAGTGAGGTTTTGAGGGAGGGCTCAGTCACAGCACAAATGAAGGAACCAGTCCTTGAGATTTAGAGCTTGGAAGGTTTTGCCACCTTTGTTCTTAATGTGCTTTAACATTGTTTTTTTTTTTCTGCTAGGTGCCAGGATTGAGGAATTTCTTTATGAAAAACTTGATCGGAAAGTTCCATACCGAGCCACCAATGGAGAAATACTAGGGCAATATATGTATGAGGCAGCCAAAGAGTTTGGACATGGAACACCCTATGGTAAGGGTTGACAGATTTAGCTAAAAAATATGGCAGTCAGAGTCAGATGATGACACTATAAATTACTTTCTGAATAATGTAATTGCATGTTGTAATATACATAGTGCAGTCAAAAAACAAGTAATTTTTACTGAATACAATCAATGAAGTAAAATGTGATTGAAGAAATGCACTGAATGTGCTCTTGTGGAGCAATTCCTCAACATGAGTATGGTTTTGAGTGAGTTACAAGTCAGTTCCCTGAGGTATGTCCTATCTACAAATGTCATTAAATATATATCTTACAAATTCAATAAGCAAGATTTTGCTTTCCTGATACAACATATAAAGGTAATTCAACGATCTGGCTGGAACATAAATCTATTTCCTATGAGTTCAATTTAACTAAAAGCCAAAAGCAGGATAACAGTTAACAATATATATTGTGAATCCTAGCATGCCTGTAATTTTTGAATATATATTTGTTACCCTGGAAATGCCAATTGATTACTTCCGGGGGGCTTAAACTGTGGAATTTTTAAATAATTGAACATATAAAATAATACATGAAAATGTAGAATAACTCAAGTGTTACCATCATCGGTTTTTAGAATTTGAGCAGATCAATTTGTATGTTGCTCAACTAGTTAATCTAGGCTGTCAGTGTACAGTCAGAGCAGAAACCCTATTTGCCTGCTCGTACTCTGTGCTGTCGGATCAATAGTGCTTTATTCAGAGGTCACGTGACATTCAATACTGATGCCTTGCACTGGCCAGCATTCATCTAGTTATCTGTTCATCTATTCATCGAGTCTAGCAGCACTGTTCAGACAAAGCCAGAACATTAAGAGTAAATTTTTACTAGTTAGTGGCTATGTTGATATTTAACCTTTAGCTTGAGCCCCTGAAACAAACACGGTCAATAACAATAACGCACATCCTTTTATATTCAATTGTTCTTATTCAACAGTAGACCTGTCACAAATCAGGTCTTGAAATATTAGCTGACGATTACCAAAATATCTACCAATGTTTTTTCTTTGTATACAGCTTAGGGTATAAGCCTAAAGTTGCCTGATTTACTGATTAGCTGATCTTCCTTCTTAGCTACTAATAGTTATTTTAAAATTAATTTAAGCAAAATTACTTGCAACTCTCCTCAAAAAATATTTATAGTACTATGTTAAATTTCCATATGTCACCATGTCTTCAATATATTCAAGTATAATCTGCTTCTTTGTACTTTACTCTCATTTGCCTCAACAATACTAAAAAAATCATCTATCATTCACATCTTTTGTTACATTATAAATATATTTTGAAAGCCAACAGGGACTGCACGATGACTTCACATAGGGCCCACCCCACTCTCTTCCTACCTGCAGCCACAACATTCCTGTAATCTATGTCCATTTAAATCCTACGACACCTCTGGAAGTCTCAACAGTGAAGCCTGGTGTCCCAGACCTCCCCCCCTCCAAGCTAACTTTACATAATTTATGTAATGTGTCACTGGCAACCGCAGTTATACAACACAGTACCTGACTCATAACTATAACACATTTACAGTATGCTTCCCCAACTACTCTGTGCTCTTCTTGTATACAACCATTGACTAGACCTTTTAGCTACTTCTTATAATTATTTCACAGCTGCCCTTAGTTTTAGGCCCTTGATGCCAAACTGCATGTCAGATGTAGTCTGTACTAAATGTTGTATAAAAGTGAATGTAATACATCCACTATAATTGGCTTATGCAAATAATTACCATTTCAGCATTTCAAAATGTTAGACATGCACATAACTTTTCTTATTTGTTTTAACATATCAAACAAAATCTATATTATGACAGACAGAACAGAGATGCTTTATATTGTTCCTTTAGTTCTCTCAAGCTGAAATGCACTTAGCCGTAGTAAATGGCTCATTAATGATGTCTGGCTGAGTGGTTGCTTTTAGTTTGGTCTCTAGTGTCTGTCAATGAAAATGTAGGCAATCCTTTGGTGGGCCTCTCTAAGGTTTTTAAGCATTCTTAGGAACTTCCAAAGTATCCATGTGGTTAATGGATATAAATCTGGGACTCAAGAGTTCATGGCAAAATACATAAAGGCAACGTTTGCTTTTTATAAAACTCTTGAAACTGGTCTAATATGTTTATGAAGCCCCAATGTCTGTAAATGGTATAAAAAAAAATAAAAAAAAAAGTTTTCTGTTTGGTATGCTAGGATTTTTCTGGAGGTTTTTAGACAAGGAAGAGACTGCCAAAAGTTGAAAAGCATGAACTGAGATGATGATATTTCTCTATTCCTGCTCCATAGATGGGTAATATTGACATTTTGACATTGACACTAAATTTGGGTGAGCGATAACTGCATGAAAGTAAACACAGACCTAAAGTGCTACAAAACTAAACAACTTGAGTAACAAATGCGTTTCTGTGGTAATTTAAACAATGAATAAAAACTTAGAGATGTTCCACCACATACAAACAAAAATTATTTTATTCACAAACATATCAATTCTCTGTAAACAATGCAGTCCTTCTGAACATAAACAAACCAGAGAGAACAGCATTTTTCCATGATCATAGATGCCTTTTAAGTAAACAAGCTTTTTCCTTAGAAATGCAGATCTTGTAAAATCTGAACTTAATGGATTGTGCTGTTACATTATATTAAATATTACAATCATTCATTGTCAGTGACTGCTTATCCAGTTCAGGGTCGCACTGGGTCCGGAGCCTGCCTGGAATCACTGTGCAGAGTGCAGGAGCAAACCAAATCCATAGCCGGTCACCACACACTCACACATTCGCTCACACCTACACAACTGTGGACAATTTTGAGTAGCCAGTTCACCTATTAAGATGTTTTTGCAAACTCAAGCACCTGGGGGAAACCCACACACACAGGGAGAACACACCAAACTGCTTACATATTTCTGCATCTGATAGCAGTCTGTACTGTTACGTGGGGCATTTGAGCGTTTTGCTGCTGCCCTACGTTGGCCAAAGGACGTTTGGCCGCTTTTGCTGCAGTGTAAACTGGTTGGGAAAGCTCAAGAAGTCTGTTCTGCATTACCTCTTGAGGATAGTCTAAATTATGATATGTTAAAGGCAACTGTTTTGAGAGCATATGAATTAGTGCCTGAGGCTTATCATCATAAATTTCATGTACACTTAAAAACTGCCAAACAGACATTTGTAGAGTTTGCTCGTGAGGAAGCTAACCTTTTTATAAGTGGCTTCAAGCCAGCAAGGTGACAGAATTTGAGCAGCTTCGTGAACTTGTGTTGTTGAAGGATTTTAAGAATTCATTAACAGATAAAATTGTTTAAATGAACAGAAGGTCTCGACTGTAGCTCAAGCTGCAGTGTGTAGTGATGAATTTGTTTTAACACATGAACACTTTTGTTTCGTCTTCTCTTGGAGAAAAATCTTGTGTTAGTCCAGAGCGAAGTGTACCTAGTGTTAAAAGTTCTAACTCGTTGCCTCAGTATGAAAATATTGAATGTTTTTATTGTCAACAGTTTGGGCACCTCATTTGCCACTTGTCCAGCTTTGAAAAAGAAAAGTCGGGTTTCTAAGGAACATTATTTGAAGTCAGTAGGTTTTGTAGGTTACTAGTGTTCCAGCTGTGGACAGACCAGATATTGATTCCTTATATGAACATTTTGTTTTGAAGGGAACTGTTTCACTTACTGGTCAGGAGGAAGACCAATTCCAAGTAACCATTTTAAGGGATACAGGTTCAGCTCAATGCTTTGTTCCTGAGAGTATTTTTCCCTTTTCTAATGTTAGGTCTTGTGGCTCAGATGTGTTGGTTCAAGGTATTGAACTAGGTGTTGTGAGGGCTCCGTTACATAATATACATGTGCAATCAAAGTTGAGGACGGGATTTGTTAAAGTCGCTGTTCGTTCTCAGCTGCCTGTGAAGGGTGTCGACTTCATACTTGGTAACGATTTGGCTGGTGGAAAAGTGTTGCCTTTTCCTGAGGTTATTGATGACCCTGTATTGGTGCCCTTGGCTGAAAAACAAAACTTTGATTTAGCTTTGGAAACTGTTTTTTCAGCTTGTGTTGTAACACCGGCCCAATCTCGTAAGTAAGAACACCATGGGTCTGTAGTTAAGCCTCAGTTGCATACTGCCCACAATACTAACATGGATACAATGCGCTCTGCTTTTTGTGGTGCTGAACCTGATCTGTCACTTTCAGTTGAGAGAGAGCAGTTTGTTATAGAACACCAAAATGATTCCTCCCTTAATAAATATTAAAATATATTACAAGGAAGGTTTGTCTAAGAAATCAGTAGCCACTTTTGGGATGGTGAGTTGTTAATGTGTAAATGGATCCCAACAGTTTTGAGTGATTCAGAATGGGGATCAGTTTATCAGTTGTTCCTCAGAAATTCTGCAAGCATGTTTTAACTCTGGCTCATGATCATAATTGTGCTGGTCATTTAGGGATAACTAGAACTTACAACCGTATTTTGCATCTTTTTTTTTTTTTGGCCAGGATTAAAATCTGATGTGGCACAATATTGTAGATCTTGTCATATTTGTCAGATGGTGGGAAAGCAAAATCAACTTATCCCTTCTGCTCCTCATCAACCTTTTCCTGTTATGGGAGAGCCATTTGAAAGTGTGATTTTGGACTGTGTAGGTCCTGAACAAAAATCTGGTAAAAGGTATTTGTTAACAATTATGTGTACAGCAACCCATTTCCCAGAGGCAGTGCCATTACGTTATTTGAAGGCAAAACTTATAGTAAAGGCTCTTATAAAGTTTTTCTCTACCTTTGCTTCCACGTATAGTACAAACTGATCAAGCGTCAAACTTTATGTCACGGTTGCTCAAGCAGGTGTTGTCCCAATTAGAGATAAAACATCTGACTTCTAGTGCTTATCACCCCGAGAGTCAATGTGCGCTGGAGAGATTTCATCAAACATTGAAGTCGATGTTGCGTATCTACTGTTGGAGTCAAATAAAGACTGGGATGAGAGACTTCCATTGCTTTTGTTTGCTGTTCACGAGACTCCTCAAGAGTCTTTGGGGTTTAGTGCTGCAGATTTGGTGTTTGTACACGCAGTACGAGGGCCATTAAATCTGTTAAAATAAAGTGGATGGCTGAAGGGGTTGGTGCCACTTCAACTGTTAATGTGCTGGATTATGTCAGTTCATTTTGTGAGCGTTTGCATCATGTATGCGATCTAGCTCGTGCTTCTTTGTCGTCTGCTCAGACAAAAATGAAAACAATTTTTGATTAAAAAAAGCTGTTCCTCGTTGTTTTCAGCAAGGTGATAAAGTGTTGTGTTTACCTGTTCCTGGTTTGGCTTTACAAGCTCGTTTCTCTGGTCCTTCAGTTCAGTCTAAATTAAGTGAGACTGATTATGTTATTTGTACTCCTTACAGAAAGCGTAAATCTAGGGTTTGCCATATTAACTTGTTGAAGCCCTATGTCTGCAGGGATGAGGGCACCCTTGAGGTAACATCGGCCACTACACCTGCTGCTTCTGTTTCTGTTCTGCCATATGGAATTGGTTCTGATTTTGATCTGGCTGGTTTAGGTATCTGTAACATTCCTGTGTCTGGTGCTCGATTACAGAATTCAGAGATTTTAAAAGATGGGTTAATTTTTGTCTCCATCTATCTGAAGATTTTGTAGCGGAGTAGCCGTATTCTAGCTGGTTATGCTTAATAGTGATTATAACTTATAATAATAATAATAATTATTATTACTGACTTAAATGACAAAAATATTAACCATTAATTAGAGAGGGAATACTGTCACCTCTACGTGAGTTCTTCAGGATTTTCAGACTCTTAATGAACAAACTCCACACACCTGTATTATTTCAAATAATGGAAACGCTTTATTAAAGGAAAGGTAATAGGTTGATAAACATAGCACAATCATCAAAATCTCATGGAATCAACGCAGGTGAAACCAGTTCGACTTTAGCGATTGGCTAGGCTATATGGCTTGGGAGTGAGGGGTTGCTAAATTATTCAATTAGGGCAGGGGTGTCAAACCAAATCCACGGAGGGCCGTGTGGGTGCAGGTTTTTTTTTTTAACCATGCAAAAGCCCCACACTACTTAAAGTCAAGATATATTGATTAGATCCAATGATTAAAAACAGGTGGAATGAGGTGTGGCTTCTGCACCCACACGGCCCTCCGTGGATCTGGTTTGACACCCCTGAATTAGGGTATCATTTTACCAAGAGATTTAATTCGATTTCAGCTCTGAAAATTAGGAATTTAGCTTACTTTTCTTTTATTTTCTGGGTTATGATCACAGCCGATGAGTCCCACAGATCTTCGCTCTGTTCCTCTGGGGTTTGACTTGTCACGACTGAAGTTAGGCTGATTAGTGGGGAGAGTCTCTCCAGGATGAGTCAGCTACTTTTCAACGTCCTTTAAACGGTGTGACGTCAGTCGGGGATTCCCTTCACAGAGCTTGGCTGGATTTCCCCTTCCCGATGGAAGGGGGTGTCAAGATAAAAGTTTGCTGTTTTCCTCCGATCTTCAGAACTAATTCAAATTAATTAGCTTATACTTATTTTACAATTTTCCTCTGTCCCAGCGGTGTCTTTTATTCTGGCCACAAATACGTTTCACCTGCTTTGATCTGTCGTAAAATTAAACTTGGATTGGGCTACAAACACGAACACAAATAAAACAAAGAAAAGATTACTGACAATTACCGACGTTACTCTGTAGTTTCTGTATTACACTGCTAATTGACACAAGGCGTCCCTTGGAAGTTGCGTGAAGTTCTTTGCTTTAAGAGTCTTTGGAGAGTCGGCTTGTCGGCGTAAAGAGAAGACAAAAGAACGGAAAGAGCGTACGAGAGTCTTACGAGAAGATGTCCAGAAGAAAAGAGCAGAAGTGAAGAGCGGAAGTTCGAAGCAGAGAGAGCTGAGCGACTCCCTTTTCAGATGTGGCGCTGTCACACCCATTTGGAAGGTCTCTTTTCTCTGATTGGATCCTGGGTCTGAGGTTCACGTGACTTTCTTCACGTTTCAGGGAGGAGAGAGAAATCACATATTTTTGGCTAATACAATATAATGAATAGAATATACTTCATACATACTTGAATATAGCATAAGGAGTGTACTGGATTATTTTTATCCAAAAAAAAAAAAAGTCTGTCTCTCTCTCTCTCTCTCTCTCTCTCTCTCTCTCTCTCTCGTACATTACCAGCTATTGTAGGTGTTACAAATTCATTCATCTTCCTAAATGGAGACAGGAATTTTTCCTCATGATTGAAATAGTAATATACATCACTTCGTTACTTATTACACATTCACCTGAGAATAACAGAGGGTAACGTTAATACACATTGCATAAAACATGTTTATAATTTCTGATACGTATGCGTCCGATTACGAGGTTTAGAGGGAAAGGGGGCGAAACGTGATTTCGCAAACGTCCACTTGGGGGCACTGTTGGTCCATGCTGTTTGTCTGGTTTGAACTAGGGTTGCGAGAGGTCACCACAGGTTCAGTTTTGGGGCCATCTGTTGATTTTGTAGAAGATAAGTAGTCGCCATCTCGACGCTGATGGCCATAAAACTGGGGTTCTTTAATCCTGATCTCTAAGGCTCTGATTGATCTTTAGGCTTAATGGAGTCATAAACTTGGGGTTTCTACTTTTACTGTCCAGAAGAAGAAGGGGGAGTAGTCATCTGGCGTCGTAATTTTGAAGATGGTGACTCATTCATCCTGGGGTCACTGAAGTGTGTTCTGCTTAGTCTTTGTTGTAGACATAGGTATGTGCGTGAGTTTGTGTGTGTGTGTGTGTGTGTGTGTGTGGGGGGGGGGGGGGTGCACAGTCTTTCAACACACACACATTCTGTGGAATGTGGGTTCTGTCCCAAAACTTATCATCAGAGTGGAGAGTCTTAATTTTTCACTTCTTGATCTGGTCCATACTCCACTACAGTTTTCAGAGAGATATTGTCACATTGCTCAGGTTCTATCCTGCATTATTTTCTGACATTCCTTGACGCACTTTGTTTCATTATTTTGATGTTGGAGAACATGCTCCTATAAAACATGCTTATCGGGTTAACCTAAGTAAACGCCAGTCTATGCAGAAGGCGGTTGACTACCTTCTTGAAAATGGGTTGACTGTTCCAAGTTTCAGTGCATGGAGTTCTCTCTGTCTCCTAAATCTCCAAAGACTTCTCCTAAGTCTCCAAAGCCAGATGGCACGGTGTGTTTTTTTACTTATTATAGGAAAATCAATGCCATAACAAAACCTGATTCTTATCCTTTGCCACGCATGGAGGATTGTGTTGACAAAGTGGATTCTGCTGCATATGTTTCAAAACTAGATTTGCTCAAGGGCTATTGGCAGGTACCTCTGACCCCTCGTGCAGCTGAAGTTTCTGCCTTTGTCACACCAGATAATTTGGTGCAATACACAGTTATGGCCTTTGGCCTCCGGAATGCACCAAGTACATTTCAACGGCTTATGAATCATGTTTAGATGGGGATTTCTGACTGTGAGGTCTACCTAGATGATATTGTTGCCCATTCATCTAGTTGGAGTGATCATTTTAAGAGTCTTTATGCTGTGTTTGATAGACTGCACCAGGCTTCTTTGACTTTAAATCTGGCTAAGTGTGTGTTTGGTAAGGCTACAGTTACTTACCTAGGGAAGCAGGTTGGTCAAGGCCAAGTTCGTCCTGTTGCTGCAAAAGTGCAGGCAATTATTGATTTTCCTGCAGTGTGTACAATTGTGAATTTGTTTGGTCTAATGACTGCCAACATTCTTTTGAATCTGTGAAAACGTTGCTCTGTAATGCTCCTGTGCTCTCTGCTCCAGATTTTACATGACCATTCAAGCTGGATGTGGATGCTAGTAAAATTGGTGCTGGTGCTGTCCTTCTACAAGAGGATTCAAGTGGTATCGACCATCCAGTGTGCTATAATTCCAAAAAGTTTTTAAAACATCAGCTTAACTACAGCACTATAGAAAAGGAGGCATTGGCATTATTGTTGGGATTACAAAATTTTGAGGTCTATGTTGGATCTAATTCATGGCCACTTGTTGTGTACACCGATCATAATCTGTTGATTTTTCTTTCTCGAATAAAAAACTCAAATCAGCAAATTATGAAGTGGGCACTTATTGTTCAGGAATTCAATCTGGAGATTTGTTATAAAAAATGGTCAGAGAATGTATTAGCTGATGCTCTTTCTCATTTTTAAAATTTCAAAATAACACAAGACGTAACACCCCCACCACCAAAATTGAACATACCGTGTTATTTTCGAGTGTTTGTTTTTCTTTCTCTTCTTTTTTGGAGATGTTAGGTGAATGCTTGTGGGGCTGATTTGCTGCATGTTGCTCCACCCACTTGCTTCACTTCTCATTGGCTGACTCTGATGGCATGAGATTTAAAAAGGCTTTGGTCACCCTGAAGCTTTATCCTGTTTTCTAAAAAGTTTTTAAAGCTGTCATGTAGGCAATATTGAACGCTAAAATCAATTATTAAATTATTTATTATAAAATAAATAATAATAATAATAATAAAAAAATTGCCTTCAGTATCTGATGTTGTGGGTTTTTTTGTGATTTTATTTAAGAGTTATTTGGTCTGAGGCTGAGGTTTTTTTTTTTGTTTTGTTTTGTTTTTTGTTTTTTTTTAAATAATTTATAACCATAATTTTATTATGTCCAACCCCTAGTGGACATAATAGTACTTAAAAGTTGATTTACTAACACCTCAGAAAAAAAAAAAAGCATCTATGTACATGACATCTATTTCAAGCTACAGGACTGGATTCATCCTTTGTTTCACTCTGATATCTGAGCCAGTATTTTTTCCCTGACATTGTCCCAGAACTGACCTGTCATTAGATTAGTAGTATTACTTATGCCTTTTTACTTCATTCTCAGTGCTGCAGTGATTGATGTGGTTGCGGTGTGTTAGTGTGTGTTATGCTGGTACAAGTGGAACAGACACAGCAGGGCTGCTGGAATAAACTCCTCAGTGTCACTGCTGGATTATAAATAGTTCACCAACCAAAAATATCTAGTCAACAGCATCTGCAAGCTGCACAGAAACAGATGGGCTACTCTGTCTGACATTACTCAGCTGGGGGAAGAGCCTTTTCTTATAAAGCCCCCCAACTCTGGAATGATCTTCCAGAAAATGTTCGGGACTCAGGCACAGTCGCAATCTTCAAATCTAGGCTAAAAACTCATTTGTTTAGTTTATCTTTTGGTAGTTAATGCTCCCCCATAGATAAAGGCGGCAGATCCGGGGGGTCCATGGACACAGGGCATTATAGTAAACTGAGACGCTGGTGCTTTTGTCCCGCCGCTTCACGCGATCACTTAGGTTTGTTGATGGTGGAGCGGAGGGATGCCAGTGTTTCAGGATGCTCCCGTGTCTGTGTCCTCTTCTGGTTCTCTCCTTTTAGTTAAAGCTGTCATAGTCAGATCTGCCGGAGTCATTAGCCACATTGTTCACTTTTTCTGCTTTACAAATACCAAACAGTTCAAAATTAATTCCATCCCTTTACATTTTTCCGAGTAAACGACTGCCCACCTGTCTGTCTGGACACTGATGGATGACTGTCGAGATCCTCCTCCACGCTTCAGACAAGGTTCCCACGCTCCAGCAACCACCTAGTGCCTTGAAGCTGCCCCTACACTGAAGTTCTCACGGACTACTAACTATTATTACCAGGAGATTGACCAGAGGAGGATAAGTCACCCCTTGAGAGCCTTGGTTCCTCCCAAGGTTTCTTCCTCAGCTGAGGGAGTTTTTCCTTGGCACTGTCGCCCCTGGCTTGCTCACTTGGGGGTTTTTACATTTTTTTTTACATTTCATGTCAAATCTTTGTCTTACTGGAATTCTGTGAAGCTGCTTTGTGACAACATCAGTTGTAAAAAGTGCTATACAAATTGATTTGATTTGATTACATCTACAAGGTGGACTAACAAGGTAGGTGTGTCTACTAGAGTGGACAGTGAGAGGACACAGTGTTTTGAAAACTCTAGCGGCACTGCTGTGTCTGAACACACCACCATGACTTCAGTGTCACTGCAGTGCTGAGAATGAGGGAGGTACATGACCATTTTAAAGAACAGGATGAAAGGAGGCAACGAAGTCTGCAGATGGATTTCAATTTGTAATTGTAGAAAAATAAAGTCTTTCTGTAGGGTCAATGGAGCTGACAGAATTGACATTGAGTTTTGAAACAGGGAGTTAGTCATAATATTATGGTTGACCTGATGCTGAAGTTGATCATAATTTCCTGTGTCTTGGAAAAAGAAAACTTTGTCTTTGAAAAATATAAGGAAATACATGGTGCTAGTAATGACATATCCATAGAATAAGAAATGCTAATAGAAAATGTCAATTTGTTCCCAAATTAAAGGTTTTTCTGATTAACAAACCATTTTGTGGCATCAATAATTCTGCTTGTCTTGGTTTGTAGGAAGTACCCTGATTCAGGTGGGTGATTGCCAAAGGAGATTAGGAGGAGCAGAACGAGAATTTCTGCAAACATCATCTATTAGTTTCCTAACGCCCCTGCGGAACTTTCTGGAGGGAGACTGGAGAACCATAACAGTGAGTATGGTGGGCATTTTGCTTTCAGTGTGTGTCTGCATATATAGTATCCTGTTTTACACCTAGTGGTTTGGGAATATTTTAGAATGAGTGTCGAGTCTGTGATTTATATTATGGTGCTTTTCCATTGTATGGATCCGATTCTACAAGACTCGACACGGTTAAAGCTTGTCGCTTTTCCACTGGCAGAGTCGTGTAGGTTCCATGCAGTGGAAAAGTGCCATTAGTGTGCCAAAAACAAGCTTCATATAAAGAAGACATATGCAGTGATATTGTATGCAACAGGTGGTGCAACAGGTTGTGCAACAGGTAGTGTCGCAGTCACACAGCTCCAGGGAACAAGTCCAGGTGACTGACAGTGTGGAGTTTGGTGTGTTCTCCTTGTGTCCACATAGGTTTCAAACCCATGGTCAAAAAACACATGTCGGTAGGTAGATTGGCTACTCAAAAGTATCCAGAGGTGTGAGTGAATGTGTTGCACTGTGAAGGACTGGCGCCCCCTCCAGGGTGTGATTTGGCTTTTCACCCAGTGATTCTGGGTAGGCTCCGGACCCACCGTGACTCTAAACTGGATATGCGGTTACAGACAATGATGGAGTAACTGACCTGGCTCTAAAGAAAGAGAAATTTGCCATAAAAATGAGCATGTCATAACATAACTCTCTCTCTCTCTCTCTCTCTCTCACACACACACACAAACAGAAAGAGAGAAGACTTTTGGAGAACCGGAGGCTGGATTTAGATGCCTGTAAAGCCAGATTAAGGAAGGCCAAAGCAGCAGAAGCTAAAGCAGCTGTAAGCTTGTGTGTGTGTGTGTTTAAATCAAGTTTGCTGCTTCTTTTTTGTACTTTAACTTGCTTTTTCCTCTCAACTACTCTACTCTGACTGAATATTATACTGATCTGTTCTACCCTTTTGTCTTTGTTTCAAACTTTGCAGTGTGAGGGGGAAGTGAGTATTGGGGTGAATTTCCTCTTGAATCAGCACCAGGGTTTCCTGCAATGCCTTATAGTTAGTTGGCAAGACAGCCGCCTTGACAACGTTGTTCACCCCCTCCCCCCACCCCCACAATTTGTTTCATGCAATTCATTCACTTTCTTATCAAGGCTGCCGATGTGTTTGCTCATGGCTTTCTGCTATGTTCAGTGATCCGTGAATAATCAATCCATTATAGAAAACACTCAATAATAGCTACTTCAAAGTTCCAAAGTACATTTTGTAACATGTTTAATGCATTCTTCCTAAGTTTTCAGTCACAAACACGCGTTCTGAAGTATAATCCGGTGTTTAAGACGAGTTGTGTATCGTTTTTGAGTTTCCCCACGGCTGTGTGTACATGAGATCAGAGTATGTGCAGCCCATGCTTGTAAACAATGTTTTGAATTATTGATTAGAATTTGCACTCAATTTGAGAACCGCTTCACTCAATGAGTCGACTCTACATTCAACCCATTGTGTAAGTTTCTCAAAGCATCCAAACACTACACAGAGCACATAATTCACCAAATATCAGTGGATTTTTATAACACTGAATGATGACTCAGTTTGTTTCTTGAGCTTTGATTTCCAATGGGAGTATGCATGGGGGCGGTTACAAGGTTGTTGCCCTGTTGTCTACCACTCCCCCGGTGACAAACAAGAACCAGTGAATCACACCCACCATGCACATAGGTACCACCTTGACTAACCAATTTTCTGCGGGAAACCCTGAGCACTTCTCCCTATTTTATTCATTTATTTATTTATCTGATCCCATTCATTTATATACATTTTTATACATTCATCTGGTTTTTATTATGGGAATGTTTTAGGTAGATTCATTTTCCTATTATTATTATTATTTATTTATTTATTTTGTTTGTTTGTTTTTAATGAGAGAAATGGCCATGCAGTGGATTCACTCTCAGCAAATAGACAACATGTTTAGTCAGCCTAAAAATTTGTTAAAGGCATTTGACAGTTTCTTCAGGCTCCAATGTTTATGATTCAGCCACGATGTTGTCTTAACACAGATGCCAGGTAAATGGTTGCTAAGGCAAACTGACTCTAATTATTCCACTTGTATATCCCCTGTGGCCAGGAACTGAACATCAATTAAATCAGCAGAGCAGTTCAAGTGAATACATGATTATGGTGTAAGACTGTTAATAGTAGTTCCATAGTGTATGTATGAACAATGATTATTTGCTCATACATATGTGTAATTGTAGGTTATGCGATGTAATGCATACATCAGTGATGAACAGTAAAAAATAAATAAATAAATAAATATATTTAAGATATTTATTTATAATTTATATTTAAGATATAGAATATATATAATCATTAGAGATATATGGCTGCTTTATCGTTATTTACACTTAAATAAAGTTACACTATTGAAGCTTAAATGAAGCCTGAAACTTGATTAAGCTGTTGCTTCAGTTATTTACCTTTTATTACATTAAGAATATTTCTCTCCCTGTATTGGTTTCACACTTTGTGTATAAAAAAAATTATATCTTAGGTACTCTCTTCAGTTCCTAAATATGTTGGTAATTTAGCTCCCGAGGGCCTGACCAGTGAGAGAGAGCTGGATTTTATCAACTGCTTCATTGATTAAAAAAGTACAACTATATTGACTACCAGCAATTGCAACTGTGTTTCACAGAGGAAACAGTGCTGATTGGACAAATTTCCAATGAGTGTTTTTAAGATATAACCATCGTGTTATTGAATATTACTACATCTGTCTGCATAGTGTAAATATGAGAAATATGTTTGTAATTTAAATATTAGTTTAAAATTTGACAGTCTTTTATATATAAATTATATATTACACTGTAGGGAGCATGTTTATGTTGGTTCATCATTTTTAATTTTTTGTCTCACAAAGATTAGAGATCAGATGTGTGAAAAGTAGTTTATTATTTAATTTCTGTTCATTCTTTAATTACTTTCAGATTTTGACACTGAACATAAGTGAAATGACTCTCTGATCTTTGAGCTTTCTGAAGCATGTTTCATCATATTTCACATTCACTTATATACTCTAAATTATCAACCAACTATTTTTATAAACCCAGTGGCATGCATACTTTATCTTAATACCAGAATATTCACAAAAGGTCTAATTATTGCCTGTTTAACCCTTAGAAGTTGTAAACAAAACCAGGTTAAGTCAGAAAACATAGCCTCTTACGTAAAGTGCAAAGAATTGTCCTGCCTACTTGTCCGGGTCTCTCTAATTACAATGCTGGAACCCACTTTATATGAGAGGGCAAAGACAATGTTAAATGGAGACAAACACACAATGAGTGCCGAGAAATAAGTGTACTCAGTAAAAAGTTTGAAATAAGAATGGAGAAGAAAGAATAAAAAGATTGTGGCTGAAAGAGTTTCTGCTCATTCGCTCCTCATAGCTGGATGTTCATGTTGAAGTCAGCTGTCACTTATTATCATTTAAAAGTTCAGGTGCTGAAACTTCTCTTTCTGAATAGGTGTGTAAGAATGGTGCTGTGTTGCTTGATCTCAGAACAAAGCATGTCACAGATGTTTCATTAGGAATCCAGGTCACTATGTTAAGGGGCATGTTATGTGCCCTCTAACTATTTCACACTTGAAACCTAACTAAGAATATAAAATCTATAGAAGGGGTGTATATGAATATAATGAAAAGGTTTCAAGCTGTGTTGTTTGGTCATTCATTCATCTTCTGTTACCATTTCACATCCAGGTCAATTTATAACTCCAGATTCTGGTCTGTTCATTTACAATGTACACTGTAGTTGTAATTGATGTATTAGATAATGAAATATGTAAAAAGTGAAAGAATCACAGAAATAAAGGGCTGATGCCAAAGATACTAATTGCAAAAGATGTCCTTTTTTAAATGCCTTAAAATGTTTGCTAGAAAGTATTGACAAAGTTGATGTGATGCCATGAATGTCTCACAGGTTTTAACCAGCTTAGCTTATTACAAATAATGTCTGACCATTACACTACATCGTAATAGTTTAAGAAAATTAAAACAATAACTCAACTTCTAAGGGTTAATCACCAACTAGGCATATGGCTATATATTGTAATAACAAATAATTTCTTGGACAATTGAGTTGATACTGGCAACTACTGATGATTTTCTTGCCTTGTAGCCTTTTGCCCTATATAAATGAATATATAAATAAGTTATAAATAATAAATATATAAATTAATTCTTCTCTGGTTCTAGGCAGTGCCCGACTTCCAGGAGACCAGGCCACGTAATTATGTGCTGTCTGCTAGTGCTTCAGCTGTGAGTGACAACATGCATTGCCCTCTCATAAACACTTCACAGTAATGATTATTGCAGAAAGTTTTCAATAATGTAGACTGGTATATGTATGTGTGTGTGTATATATATATATATGTATATGTGTATATGTATATGTGTATATATATATGTATATGTGTATATATATATGTATATGTGTATATATATATGTATATGTGTATATATATATATATATATATATATATATATATATATATATATATATATAGACATAGACATTCCTTATAATTAGTTCAGCGACTCCAGCACCAGTCACTGAAATTTTCTTTATGAATTGCTCTACACTGTTTAGAAGCATAGCTGGCCAAGTAACAAGCACTTTTGGTTTAGCCCACCACAGCAGATGTTTTTTCCAGCAAACTCCAGCTCAAATCATACATATTTTCAAGGTAAAGCCTTATCTGTTAACACAAGAAGGGTCCTCTGAATGTTTTGTCTGTTTTCAACTTTAATCCTCTCTTTTAACACAAACTAGGCACTAACTCACAACTGCGGTGTGCTACTTGGCTTGTGTTTTTTCCCCCATCCGTTTTCAGAGTGTGACACTAATTTGGTCACTATAGTAGAAAGCCATGTATTCATTAGACTTTGGTCTTAGAGCTGTGTGTATTTTAAGGGTCATGAAATTGAGTCAGCTGATTTATGGAGAATATATATTATTGGCTTTTTACTGATTACTTCTCAGACTTGCAGTTTATAATGAAGAGTAATTAGACATGAATTATTTCTGTACACTTGGCTACAGCATTGCATATTTCAGTCAGTTAAAGGTGACGGTCACTATTATAATCAAAAACACTTTTTATAAAATTCCAAATATGTTTTCTCATCATTTGCTAGGTCTCCAGTCGGTTTGCACACTGGAAACACTCTTTCTTTAATGCACTTATTACTTCCTGGCATATTGCACTTAATGTAAGGTATTTTGTAGAAATTGTGCTGTAGTTTGAATGTTAGATCCTCTTTTGTAAGTCACTTTGGATAAAAGCCAAATGCGTCTGCCAAATGCATAAATGTAAATGTAAAATGGAAACCAGTCTAATGTGTTTATTAAGCCCCAGTGTCAGTAAACGATTACAAAAAAAACCCCAAAAAACAAAGTGGCTCAATCAGATATGTTAGGCTGGCAAAGAACTCTCCAAACTTTGAAAATCATGAAAAGAGATGAGGATATATTTTTGATTACTGCTCCATAAGTGGGTAATATTAAGTTAATTTTTGCTATTTCAGATTATTTACATAGGAACCCACACTAAATTCAGGAGAGTGCCACCGGCATGAAAGTAAAAACTGACGGAAAGTGCTATAAACCTGAGTTACAAACGAGTTTCTCTGGTAATTCAAACCTTGAATAAAAACTTACAAGTTCAAATTATACAAGTTCAGCCACATATAAACTACAGATATACTTTTCCCCTCAAACCTACCATTCCACTTTGGAATTCCAAAAGGTGTAGAGTTTCTGACCATAAACCAACCAGAGAAAACTGTAGTTCCCAACAATCATAGACGTTTGCTTTAAACTGCAAATTATGTGGCATGGGCACCAATTTCATTGGACAAATATATTTTTACATTTTTTTTCCATATTTAATAAATATTAAATAATATGATCCCTGTGACATACTTCACAATGAAAAATGATTACACTGGTGTGTGTGTGGGGTATCAGTGGATAATGACTGCACTGTCAGAAAAACTGTGGTGGTACATTTTGCTGTCATTGTGGTAGTACCCTCAAAGGTGCATATTCAGTACCTTTTAGTTAGGGAACATAATTATACCTCATTCTTTTGTAATTGTAGAGTTTAAAATTGGGTTGATTTGATATGCCCAACTTCATCTCCAGGACTTAAATTATTTTCTTTTATTTTACACAGTTCTATAATGAAACATTCTGGAGAAGAGAATGCATTGAATTTTAGGGAACATAACTGGGCTTTTAAAATCTTTTTACGCTGTTTGTACATTGTAGTGAACAACAAGGTACCTCTACCATACCTTTTTTTCTGAGAGTGTGTTGTTGTTATGGGTTATGTATTCAGAGTCCTTTTGCTCAAACATTTCATCTAACCAGAACAACCACTCTCATAACTGGTATGGTACAGTATGCGCTTTGTTGACACTAGTGTATTTGGTACTGTGTGTTTAAATGTCCAAGTTGGGATATCATAACTTTTGTGTTTTTCTTCCATGTTTCCTGACCAGCTCTGGAGTGAGGAAGTTGAGAAAGTAAGTGGAACTTTACTACTAGGAGCAATTTATTTTACAGTGCTCTTGTAACATTTTGGGCTGTCATGATTCTGAACTCTCAGAGCTGACCATTTACTGTCATATAAATAATCAAGATAATTGTTATTGTCTGTTTTCTTCATTGTATACAAAATTGTAGTTCAACAATGAAATGGCCGAAATGCCCTACTGCCATTTTTAATTTAAACTTCAGACATTACTCCCTGCTGCCCTCTATGGGTAAAAATAAATAGCCCCTCAACTAAAAACAGAGGTCCACAGAGCATGCTGGAAGCATTCTTGTTAGCTCTCCAGACCCTCCTTTGCACCGCCACAGTACTAAAATATGCAAACAACCATAGGTTATCAAATAAAAATCACCTGGGAGAAAATGCCAGCTACACTAGTTAAAAACAAAAGGTTCTTGAAAATTTTGTCAGACTCATCAACAGCAGGCTGAAAAAATGGAGGGCTTACACGTCAAAGCAAAAGTCCCCTGTGTTTCTCTCTGTAAAATTACCTTTTATGTTAATCCCTTAAAAATGTTTGTTTTTGTGTTTATTAAACATAAAATTATTAGCACATTTAAAAAGATTTAAAGTTTAAAAGATTTAAAAGTGTGATCAGTTGAGCACAGTATATTTACATTTTATAGTAAAACAATAAAACTTTTTATAATTTTTTCTGTATTAGAATCAACCAGTTTAATTAGATAAAAGTGTGTGTGTTACGTAAAAGCAATGATGGAGAATGGGTGATTGGATGAACGTTATATTCCCTGATGAATTATGAATCTGCACTGGCTAAAGAGATTATCTTTTTTTCTGAGGCTGTTCTGTTGAAACATATGAAGATTACTGCCTGCATAAGTCCAACAGATTTCCTCACTCATATATATGATATATAACATGTAAACAATCAGGGTGAAATATCAGTCTTTACCTCAAGATTCAATGTACAGTGATATCTATTGATAGAAAGTAGGATTGGTGATGATTTGATCATTACTGCAGTTAATGGCCCTGCCACACAACTCCTTGATCTCTGGGTCCTGGGTTCAAACCCCACCTTGGGTGGCTTTTTGCAAGTATTTATGTGCGTTATCTATATGTCTGCATTGGTTTCCTTCGGGTTCTCCGGTTTCCTCCCCCAGTCTAAAAACACTTCTTGATAGGTAGGTGGATTGGCTGTCCAAAAGGCCCATTAGTATATGTGTATGGATGTGTCATGCCTTGTGATGAATTTCCTTGCCAGCAATGATGTTCTGGACCCTAAGCAGGTTGAAATAAATTCATTAAAGTTAAAAAGTTAAAAATCAATTTCATAGATTTTTAATTTCAATTTCATATCAATTTTATATTCCATATTCATATAATGTGATTGCATTTTATATGAAAGCATTATTTTAAATAACAATTTTGTGTGTGTATTTATATGTTTTTGGTAGGCAGAGCAGGAGTTGCGAGTGGCTCAGACAGAATTTGACAGGCAGGCTGAGGTGACAAGACTGCTGCTGGAAGGCATTAGTAGCACACACGTGAGTCTTGTTTACATCTTGAGGCGTTTCCTCTCTCATCCATGATACACTCCTAACAGGTGGAGTTACAGTGGTTAGCCTGAAGTGTGACCTTGTAAATCTCGGTCCACAGTTACAATGCATTTCCATGATTCTGTTAATTTAATCTCTCCTTTTAGATAATATTCATACTGACTGTGTTGTTAAACCTGTTCTCCTAAAACAAACGGTCAGTCCTTTATGATTTGTTATGTGGGCTAAACAATATTGATTAAATTAAATATCATGTTTTCACTTTATCAGATGATACTTGTACTTAGTGTTAATACATAGTCTTAATGTAATTAATTTAACTCTATGCTAATGTCAGCAGTTTTGGACTAGACGTTTTTAAAAACCTTAAAAGCACCATTCCAGATCTATTATCCAAACATCTAACATTAAATAAAAAACAATCTGTGTCATGTTTTTAATAAATGCCATGTTATTTCTGCTTAAGCAGTGAAGTTTAACTTTAGACACAGGTACAAAAAAGCACATCTTCTAGCTGTTTTTGTTCTGTTGTACATCTTTTTTCAGATCTTTCTGAAGTATTTGAACACTTACCTCTTCCTTTTTGTTTACTCAAGCCAGGCCATGCTTTTTAATAACTTAACTTTTTATTGTTAGAGGATGGTATTTTCAACTTTACTATTGAACTGGTGACTTTACTGTTTTTTGGTCTACTCAGGTGAACCACTTGCGATGCCTACATGAGTTTGTAGAAGCCCAGGCCACTTATTACAGTCAGTGTCACCACTTCATGCAGGAGCTACGGAAAGAATTATCCAGGTTAGAATCCAGTAGGTTTTATTTTCTCAGTACTTATAATATCTTACAGAACTAGAGAGAAAATGGAAGCAAGCAGTAAGAGGCTACTTTTTTCCCCTTGTGCTCACAGTGCTAATAGAGATATGTGAGTATGCTATGAAACTGGCGTTCTTTTCCAAAAAAAATGGTTTAGGCATGTAAGCATGCAAAAAGAGATAGTATTTAATTTCTAACAATATAATCATATCTTTTTGTCTTTTAAAACGTATCCAAACTCCTGTGTGTTCAACCCTAGATCTGTGAGAAACTTCTCTGATGACCCTTCTGCTGTGTCTATAAACTCCTTGAGCCCAGAGATGGAGGCCCTTCAGATTGAGGAGGTGCAGCCCCCGACTAGTGGTACACGCAGAGCTAAAGTGCTGTATGACTATGATGCTGCAGATAGTAGTGAACTCTCTCTCTTGGCAGATGAGGTGAGAAAAAGAACCTGACAAAAATCTAATGAGATAGCTTGATATCTATGTAAGTCCCATGGATTTAAAAAAAAAAAGTTTATATGCTACAATCTATGCAGAATTTAAATACAACAGGCATTATGCTATTAAATGGAAATAATGTCAAATGTGTTTTCTAATTCCCATAAATCATTAGACATTTCCTGATTGTTTAAATGTAAACATTATCTGCATACATTAATGATTAAAAACACTATGGTTTTCTTTTATTTCAATGTCTTTTTGGTTTATTTAGCTCATTACAGTGTACACTATACCTGGAATGGACTCTGACTGGCTGATTGGAGAACGAGGAAATCAGAAAGGGAAAGTGCCTGTAACATACCTGGAGCTTTTGAGCTAAAGAACATAGCTCGTCTAGACACAATTACATGCACTAACATATGAAGAGTTCCAGACGTGGATTCAGTGTCATATGTTTGACTAATAGCAGAGGGTTTGATTTGTTGAATATGATGCCAAGCTTGTTTAATGAGTCTCCGCAGCAGTGATTAAAGTTTTTCAAGGGAGCTCATAGGTTAAGATATTTTATCCCATGATCATGATGTAATGATATCGCAAGCCATTCAGGGTTGACATGCCTAACAATTATTGTAAAACCACTCAGAAAAACTCTGACTTTCTGATATCTTTTCACACGGTTTTGTCCCAATAGATTTTCCACATTACCACCAACATTCCTACGATAATTTCAATCAAGGTTATGCAAATGCTCTTGCATCTCAAATCTTCTGTACCAAATCCTGCATTTTGCAATTCATATAGATATGTGCCAAGAAAAAATATATATAAAAAAAAATAAAAGGTCACACCTCTATTTCTTCCCTTCTGGCTTTTACCTTTAAACATGTGGATGTGTTAAGCCGTCATAGGTCAGTTTTGAAGTTTAAAGACTTGTCTGTTTACACTGTTTTGGATCACCTGTTACAGGTATAGAACCAGAGCATCCCTCATCTACTGCCTTAACATTCCTCGTATAATGTAGCAAACTTAGACACTGCAAGCATTGTTTATATTGCTTATGCCTGCAAAATGCCATCAGTTTGCCTCAGATATTTAGTGATTCAGTTTGGGATGGGTCTCTTCATATTAATATGCCTCAAAACTTTTAAAAGGAAGGTGCATTCCTATTGTTATATGGATTTATGTTCATGACCAAGAGACTACTTGAATTAAGAAAATGCTCTCTTAAAGAAATTAGTAGTTAATACAGAAAGCATTTAGGAATAGTTTGGCTAAAATATTTATACTCTCACACCCCCTGTAGTCAATGATTCAGCTTTTGGTTCCTGAAGTTTGCTTATTTGGCTTTAAACTGGAGCTACAATACTAATGTAGCAAACAAGTAAAGGAAACTTCTACTGCTGGCCTAAATCATCATTGCTTTTCCTCAAACAAGTTGTTTGAGAAATAGTCTCAAATACATTTTTTATATGGTTTCTGATTCTGTATTTTCAGATATCTTAGGACCTAGCCTAGCCCACTAGCCGGACTGACTACAGCTGAATTTTGGATAAATTAATTTAAAGGCATTTTAAAGATAAATGCAGAACAATGTAATTACCACAGTTAACTAAGTATATGCTTCTTAAAGGAACAAGCTCACAGTAGCAAGCATGGCAAACTAACTGGCTACGACATAACCAGGCAAACAAAAACAAGATCACTTTTATAAGAAATGTTACATTAATGGATGCATTTACATTCAGTTGTCTCTTAACAATTTAATAACTTGCTAACCACATGGTTGATTACAAAAGCCTTTTGAAAGCTACTGTATAACAACTGAGATTGTTTTTGAATGAACATAAGAGTGGAGTATGTAGTTTGAAATTCTGCAAAATGTGTGGTTGTTTATTATTATGTTGTACTTCATGTGTGCTCAAGTGTTGTTATGGACTAATTTAAAGAGTTTCTATAAAGTTTTTGCTCGCCCCTAACTGGGTACAAATTAGAAGGATTGGGGTGGGGTGGGGGGATTGGTGAAGCTTGGCGTGATTTTATTTTTTTATTTTTAGATACAAAGACTGAAATGTTTCTTTCACTGAAAAAGCCATCAGTAAAGATGTCAAATATAATGCTAAATGTCAGCATGCAGCCTGTAACTAACTATTAAGGATAATTTATGGATCATTTTTATGTATTCACAGAATATTAATGTGTTGTGATCTATGTCATTTTTGCCATGCATATTGCCACATTTTAATATTTTTTTTCATTGTTATTTAATGTGTTAACTTATTTATTTTGTACTGTTTCTCTATAGCAGCAGCAGGCAGCTATTGCAGCTAACTAAGTAGAGATGTATGTTAGCATTTTGCATGTTCCTGCAAATTCCATGATTTATCTGTATATTTTTTTTATTTAAAGAAGCTTCTTTTTCAAAACCATTATATGTAGTCCCTGCCTAAACAAATTTTTGGTCCATAGATTGGCTCATGTTTAAATAGATTAAGAATCTCAAAGATACAAGCCACAAAATATATGTATGTTTAATAAAGGAAACTCTCACTTAAGACTGAATGCCCCTTTAATGTATCTCGAGTTATTTGATGTAAAGCAGATGATTCTGTAACTAAAAATAGGCATTTTTTTTTTACTTATTCAGCATGTCTTACAGCTGATAAATGGGCATTTTCTCCTGCTGAACTTAAAATCACTTGCTGATTATATTATTTTTATTTATTTATTTATTTTGTGTGTGTGTGTGTGTGGGCCTTCACTCCCTGAGGAACAAAGACACTTCTGGTCAGCTTTAACTTTATTTTTATGCATTGTGTAGCTTGAGGATAATTTTTAACATTTTTAAATAACCTAAGTTGTGCATATTAATGATTAAATATTGTACTATGCAAAAATCAGAGATCTTGCTAAATTAACAGTGTAATTAGGACACAGTGTCTTAGGGAAATATATTAAAATATATTAGATGTAAATGGAAATTGCATCTGAATGTTAATGAAAGCTTAAATGAAAATGTTTAAAAATGTTATTTGTTTTATGGAGTTTCAAAAAGTAGGGTGCAAAAATGATTAATTTCAGGACAAACTGCATTCCTAACAACTCTGCAAGACCTGTTAGACCATCAAAACTGTCCCTATTGTTACTTTAACTATTAATCGTTGAGAGATAAACATCAATTTTTTTTCTTTTTTCAGATCTAAATAAATCTAATAAAATAAACAGCTGTGTGTGTTCTCAGTAGAGTGAAATGTCCAGATTGGACAGTAATATCATTTAACATGTTTGGGATAACTTTGATGGTATAAAAATTAAAGAACATCCAACTTTTAAGACAGCACTTTTAAAGTGCAGTGACTCGTGCAGATATCTTTCAAATACTAAAACCTTGTCTATCAAACAGATATAATAGAAACAAAAGTTTGATACCCTAATTTAAATATACTTCATTGTTTTTTGGCTTCTGTTTAAATGTTCAGGTAAATATGTATTCTTATAATTCATGGCCAACTGCAAGGTAAATATATAGTTTGACTCTTACAAGGTACATTTTATGAGCTTTCTTGTAGTGGGTACTGAATACTGACATTTATAAAGAGTTGCTCTCATCCAGTTTGCATTTTTGTGTAATATTTTATATGTTGCTACTTTTGTGGCCAAAAATTCAAAAGATGAAATATTTTTATCTTCTCTGCATTTCTTTGTCTATGATGCATCTGCTTCCTTTTTACTCACATGTGTTTGTATATGTGTATAAATATTAGGTGAAAGTAGGTATTTGTAAAAGAGCAATCAGTTATTTCAAACAAAACAAATGAGAATTATTATTATTATTTATTTGCAATTTACAGTGAAGAATGTAGTTAGATTTGTAATGTCCATGGGAGATGCTGGGTTTAAAATGGGTTTAGTGCAGAATCGCTAATCTAGGCCACTAGATTTCATTATTTGAAGATGGAGAAAATGACTGATTGTGCCTTTGTTACTGGGAGAGTAAGGATGCCTGTCTGCTGCTGCTAAATCACTCCCTCTATTGGTTAACTGTTGTCATTTTCTTTTATCTTCTTTTTTACCCTGTTGCTTTTCTCTCCACTTGTGTATATATTGCCTGCTACCTATGCCACATGGAGAAGAAAAATAGCTTAATGGAATGTAATAAAAGTAATATGTATTGATAAAGCCTTTGTTCAACATGCATCTATATTTATTAATAAATAAACACTGTACACACACGGCTCTCATACATTACTGCCAGAAAGGTGCATATCTGTAGATATCTATACACTGATCAGTCATAATAATAAATAATAAAATCACCTGCCTAATATTTTGTATGTCCCCAAGACTTGTCACTGTTTTACAGGTTTGTCCATCCTTAAACCTCTTCTGCTAGGAACTTAACACTGCATCCTGGGAGTACGTTTCAGTTTGGTTTGCCAATTTTTCATGCTTGCAAGACATAAACAAACGGACTATTTTGATGCCTAATATATACCTTGCTGTGAGAGGAGCAGTTGTAAACAAATAATCATTGTTATTACCTTCACCTCACCTAAAGGTATTATTGTGGTTGTTCAGTGTATATCAAATAATCCATATTCATAAAATTGTAGTATACTTTTAGAAACTACAACTGTTTATCAACTTGATAAAATTTAATTCATTAATTGTAACGTATCCAGATTTATCTGTTCCATTTAAATGAAACGGTTCTAGCTTGTCCAAATGTTTGTAGACACCTCCTGTAATGATTGATTTATTATAAATAAAGTGTTCCCACTATGGATATGCAGTCTGTAAAATATCCACAGAAAAGGGCTGTTTTTGGTATACGCTGACTTAAGCATAAAATTGCCACATTCAATGCCAAACTTATGCTGGAGGGGTATAAAATATCCAAGTTTTGAGTTCTGCATAACATGTGGAATCCAAAACTAATAATCCAGCATTTGTACAAGACCTCACTTATGTTCCAATATCTAGTTAAACTACCAACTGCTGCCGTAGATTTCATGATTTCTGACAGAACATTAGGGCAAAATAATATACATCCCTTGAGAATTCAAAAATGGAATTCATAGATACAAAATGTATGTACATTTCAGAGAAAATGATGAACAAACATATCTTCTTTATGTAATAAAACAGCTGTAAAGTTCACTCCAAATGGGAATATTGTTTATTTATTTATTTTTTAATGTCTAGGGTCTACCAGGTTTAACACTGGTAGTGGTGGAACCAGACAAATATTTCACATTAGAAATATGCATTAAAAAACAGACAAAATTATCCTTATTAAGATCACGTCAGGCCTATCCCTTTTCTCATTATATAATGAAAGAATACAAAGTGACCCCATCGCTAAAAGGGGAATAGCACTTAGAAGAACAGAAACTCAATGAGAGTAAAGCAGAATTTCAGTCTCATACAAGAGCTGAACCTTTATAACGAGAATTTTTCACATGCTTTTGGATGTCAGTAATCCAATAGGAATTGGTTAGGAGGGGTGTCCACAAACATTTGGAAATATTGTAGCCATTTGTATTAGATCACAGGCTGAGTTGTTTTAAGTGTTTCTGTGCACTGTGGTCAAAAAATGCTTGTTGGTGAAACCTACACAGTAAGGCAATTTTCCGGATGTTGCTAGGCTCAATCCAGAGACAAGTTTGCATTACATATAAAATTCAGCAGACACACATAGGTCCTCTGTTGATTTGGTAATAAATACAAGGTCTACATTTGTGGTATAGATGTTACAATCCCAGGTTTCTGTATCCACCATTGTTAAAACAAACAAAAAAAGGTTCTATTCATTATTTTCCATAAGGCTTTTTGGAATTATACATGCTCAAAATAGAATTGTGGAGAAACCTCTGTATTTTTGATACATCTCCACTTTAAAAACTTATACATAAGAGCACAATATTATTTAACATAAGTTTTTACAATTAAACTATAGCAGCAATGAGTGCTTATTTTTATGTAAATGTGATTTTCCTTGTTTTTTGAAATAATAAAGGCTTTCTAAACAAAAGTCATATGCAAAGGTTTGGGCAGCACGTCGTTGAATTAAATTTTGGTGATTCTGAGGTGAAACCAAGTACATATCCTCTATAGAGAACACACGTCTGCATATTATCATGCACAATTACTCTATATTTAATGTACCCCAAAAAAATTAAAAATAGAAATTTTGCATGAAAATGTACAGAAAAAGCCATGCTGAGGTTAGTTCTCTGTAAAAGGTTATACAATATATCTTACATGTTTGTTAACTAGGCACAGATGGCTATAACCACATAAATGATCCAGCCCACAAACACAATGACGCCAAATATTAGACTGAACATCACCAGCAGACGGGCTTTCTGTGAGGCTCTCTCACCCTCCTGGATATCCCCCCGGGCCAGAGCCGCACGAGTCTGAAACAAAACAGGCCCCAGGTTAACATACTTTTTAGAGCACCCTACATAAGAAAACAGAGAACCTGATAGAATACCTACTTCATACGCATACATAAGAGCAACCAGGCCACTCATTAGACAGCAAAAGATGGTCACTAGTAGAGACTCCACTAGATAGTCTTTGGGTAAAGGGGGCTGATCCTCTCCCAGCGGTGAACCATTCATGTACTAAAACACAGCAAGAGAATTATACACCTACCAGCAACTTTATTACAAATAACTTGGCTGGTATATACATACATGAATATACCTTACTTTAATTAACAATTTGTATTACCTACCCTCCAGTCCTTTATCGGTTGTTAGTTTCCACCCATAGAGCCACCTTCTGCTGGATATATTTTAAATGGTGAACTCTAAACCAGTAAATATGACATGTTTCTTTACCAGCACCATACACAATACCATATTACCACTGTATCAGTGTTAATGCTGTACTGTCCACAACCCAAACAATATCTGCCTCTGTGGCTCAAAAATGACAGATGCAATGAGTAGAGAATTCCTAATACATTGTGCAACAGATAAGCAGTCTACACTGAGCAATCACTGGATTAATAACAACTACCTTGTATCTACACTCAGTATTCACTTTATCAGCTCCACTGACCAGACAGGAGTACTTTGTAGTTCTACAATTGCAGAATGTTTTTCACGTATTTCTCTGCATACTTTCTTACCCCCATTTCTCCCTGATCGTCTTTGGTCAGGACCTCCACAAGTCCACCACAGATCATGCATGTTTTGGGTGGTGGATCATCACTGCAGTGACACTGACCTGGTGGTGATGTGTTAGTGTGTGTTGTGCTGATACAAGTGGATCAGACACAGCAGTGTTCCCTCCAGTTTTAAACACTGTGTCCATTCACTTTCCACTCTAGTAGACCTACTTACCTCATTGGTCCACTTTGTAGATGGAAAGAAATAGACAGCAGCTCATCTGTTTTTTTTTTGTTGTTGTTGTTGTTTTTTTTGTTTTTGTTTTTGTTTGTTTTTTGGATCGTCATTTAGCCCTTATTCAGCAGACAAAGACACCGCCCACAGGATGCTGTTAGTTGGATATTTTTAGATGGTGGACAATTATCAGTCCAGCAGAAACACTGAGGGCTTTATAACTATAGCAGCACTGATCCACTTGTACCAGCACAACACACACTAGCATATCACCACCCTATCAGTGTCACTGTAGTACTGAGAATGATCCACCTCCCAAATCATACCTGATCTCTGGTGGTACTCTGGGGATACTGATCAAATGTGGATAACAAAGTATGCAGAGCAACAGAAGGACTACAGACTGACCATACAAGAGCTTATACACTGGAAAAGGAGTGGAGATACAAAGTAGGTGTTCCTAATTGTGCACATGTTAGAGGGTGTATGAGGTCAGTAATTTGGTTCATGGACCTACACTTATAATATGCTGAAACACAACAGTTTTGTGCTGAGAATGTTCCACCACCCAAACAATATCTGATTGCTGTCTTGAAGTTGCTCATCCCATTGATGAAAGGGAGAGGGAGTGGCTAATAAGTTGTTCAGCAACAAAAAGACTACACTAAGGAACTGTACATAAACAGACTGCACTTCAATTCACATAAAATATGTGGTGTTTTGTTGATTTCCTCAGTGGAAATAAGAACATTTTCTCTTGAGGGAGCAAAAATAAATATGGCACAGTTTTCTGCAGTCTTGAGATGTAGTTAAAATACTGGATAAAATAAGTTATATATAAAATGTGTCAGAACCTTTGCACAAGTCTTCCACACTGTGCACTGAAACATCTGGATATGTCAGTATATGACAGGTGTTATTCAGAGACCTCTTCTTAATAGTGAATTCAGCTACTTTAAACTGCTTGTTAGATAGAGCGGGATGAATTGCAACAAACTGATAATCCTATATCAGGAGTACTTCATCTCACTACTGCTGAATGCAATTTCACTGTGATGTTCCAGCATTAAAGGAACACTACATAATATTTTTACATTCAAATTACAGCTTCAAAATTATTTTCATGATTATCTAACCTGTAACAGGGAGAACAATTCACTTGTCATTGTTACTGTAGGCTTAGCACTGCAGAAACTGCACTATGTAACTTTTGGAAGGGGGTAGGAAACCACCCTCCCCATTTCAGTACAGTGCTATAAAATAAATAGCCACAGGAGCAATAAACACAAATCTTATCTGGTGTTCCTTTAATGATAAGCCAGAAACAGAGAAGCTGTTACTGTAGCAGTGGAGGGCAAATTCCATATTAATACACTTTGTATTGATTGTAGAAGAAATGCTGAATGGTGTTATTGAACACACAATGGCTAATGGCTAATCATCTGAGATATCAGTGTAATATCTAACTGGAGAAGAAAAGGGCTAGTCGTCAAAAGTGACTTCAAGATATCAGAGTATACTTACTATAGCATAGGATGGGTATGTTGAGGATGGCAGAAAGGAAGGCTGGTAGAAGGCAGGGGGATTAGCTCCAGGCTGACAGGCAATAACTTGCTGGGTGGGGTAGTGGGGCAGTGGAGGGGCGTAGATAAGGTATGCTAGTTTGGGATCAGGAGGACTGTAGGGTGGGGGATCATCATGAGGGTTTGTTGCGGTCCCACTGCTGGTAGCTCCTGCCCCAGGTGACACTGCTGGTCCCTCTGCTGCCATGTAATCCAGGATGTATGTGGGATGCAGGGCCCGGGTACTGTCGGAGTCATATGCCGGGTTTAGCGTCTGGTTGCTTTCCGTGTCGTAAGTGAGGTGGGCTGTATAGGTGCTGTCTGTGTCATTAGCTGGGTGACTGGTCTGAATGCTATCACCATCAGTAACTGGATGGCCAGTGTGAATGCTGTCCTCATCATGGGCTAGCCCTGTGGTCAGAATGCTGACAGAGTCGTACGCTAGCAGTGCGGGACAGATTGGAGGGGCTCTATGTCCACATGTCTGTGGAGCTTCCTGACCTCGGGAAAGTCCAGCTGGGTGCATTTCTGGACCAACAGGGAGGTTTGTGGGATTGACTGTGGGGGTGGGCAAACAAAATAAATATATTTTATGTGTTTCTTATATACATGACAGTGCCAAACACCAGCCATTTTTTACATATTCTTAATTCTAGCTAAAACCACCTGAGAAACAAACATATAGTTACTGTCATAACAAATCCTTGTATCTCAACTCGTATAGTTTGAATACAACAGCAGTACTTTAGTTGAAAAATATAAAAAAAAACAGTCGCAGTGGGTCCAGAGCCTACCTGGAATCATTGGGCGCAAGGTAAGAATACACCCTGGAGGGGGTGCCAGTCCTTCACAGGGCAACACACACACACTCACACTTATGGACACTTTTTGGGTCACCAATCCATCTATCAACATGTGTTTTTGGACCGTGGGAGGAACCCGGACCACCCAGAGGAAACCCACCTGGACATGAGGAGAACACACCAAACTCCTCAAAAACAGTCACCCAGAGCAGGACTCGAACCCAGAACCTCCAGGTCCCTGGAGCTGTGTGACTGTGACACTACCTGCTGCACCACCAATATAAAAAAAGTTAAATTATGTAAAGTCTTAAAGGTTGATTACATTTTCTGCTCATAATATAAGTAAACATATTTGTTAGGCAACATGTGTCAAAAATCTGATAAGAAGTGCCCCAAGTTGTCACACAGATCCAGGGTCCAGGAACACTCAACAAGAAATATTTGGAGTTTGTGTCTATAGTTTTGCACAGGACATTTTATATTAGATGCTAAAAATTCAGCATACCGCCCAGCATTGTGGAAATTAGGCTTCATCCCACTAGCCTCAAACAATTTTGACTTGTTATGTAATTTAAAAGCATTACAAAAAAAACAAAACAAAAAAAAAAAAAAAAACACATATTGTATGCCATTTCAAACAAATTTGGTTGGGTCATACAAAAAAAAAACATCAAAACAAAACAAAAATATAAAAGTTCAATCTATAATTTAACAGTAAACATATTATAAACTGATAGCTCAAGGGCTGAATTTTATGTCATTTTTTTAGATTTTGAATAGGGAATTTATATTCCTTAAGATGTCTCTTCTCACAGCTCAAAATCTCAAAACTTGTACTTGTCAATTCCTCATTCTCATAACTGCAAATGTTATATAGTATGTTCATCCTGGGTATTGAATATTTCTTATAACTGCTAAATAATAAGCTGTAAGATTGATCAAGAAGTTAAAAGCTTTTCAAAGCACATGATTATTTCATCCCTGGGCTGATGTTGTTTTTCACTGAGGATGACTTGAATACATTGTAACCAGCTAAAAAACACTAAAAAAAATATAAAACCAGGCATGTTGCATCCAATGAAAGTAAGTCAAAGGTGTTAAAGCAGTAACCCCTTATCCTTTAGCAGGTGACTGATCCACGTTTTCCATTCTTTATTGAAGGAGACAGGACTAATTAATTCAGGTGCTGAGTCTGAGGCGCTCTCTCTTAGCCTCATGCCTCATTGAGTTTCCTACCTTCCATTGTGACGCACATCGAAAGTGAACACACAAATGCATGCACACACACACACACACACCTCCTATCAAGGAATATAAACAAAACCATATAAGCTCATGCAATGATTTTTATTTGAATTTATAAATAACAATCCTTGTATGTGATGGGCTATGTTTGCAATATATATTGCATTTCAGGTATGTTTTAATACATTTTTAATACATTTTAGGGATATAATACATTTCTGTGACACTTCAGTGCACTTTTCTGAGATGCTGCTTGAGAGGTTTTTCATTAAACTATAGAGTGGCAGTGTTTTTTCCTATGCAACATTGTTGACAATTTATGTTTAGTTTACATTTACCTGTAAAATTTAGCTTTTTTTTTGTACTCTTCCTGTCCTTATAGTCTTTCTGCTTTCTTAAAAGGAACCGTTCAGAATAACCTGATGAAACCATGAAAGGAACATCTCCTTAACTGACTGAGATCACATTCCTTGCAACTTTCAAACCAAGATATCCTCTGTCATAGCTTCAGGAGGTAAACAGTAGCTTCCACATCATTTATCTGGACAGAACATCAGATACAGACAGCTTATAGAATTATGTAGCTTTACCTGGGTCCATTACTAAAGGTTCAGTGCAGGGCAGAAATTAGTTGGACATCAGGAAAAGAATCCCATGCAGAAAAAGTCGAATATCCACTCCACAGAAATAATCTTGAGGAACTCTCACGTCTCTCTGTAAAGCTAGTGTCTCTCTCAACACAGTATCATGTTTGTTTAATAATTGACAAGGAGTCTCTCTCTCTCTCTCTCTCTCTCTGTGTGTGTATGTGTGTCTCTCTCTTTCTGTTTGTTTGTGTGTGTGTGTGTGTGCGTATGTGAGACTGTCCACATGTGAGTGTGTAAGTTTACCTTCACGTGGTGGTCTGTTTGTTTTGCTGAATAGTTAATAAATGGCCCATATTACATTTATATTCTATTTTATAAAATTTCTAGCAATATTTCTTTACAATAACTTCAAATCAGCAATTTTTTTGTAACCATGGCAAAATGTAAGCAATCTTTGTTCTGCTCAGTAGTTTTTGTGATATCACAAAATCAGTCAAGTTATAACATATTTACAGTACAGTTTTCATATACGAATTAAATCAATTAAGGATTAACTCTACATTTTCAACCTTTTACAAAGTTTACATTTTATATCAAAATAATTTATTTCAGAAAGGCGAGGAGAAATTAGATTTCCAAGTTAGGTGCCCTTTAAATGGAGGTCTGATAGCAGATATCTGTTGAGAATGTAGAATAAAACTGTGTTCACACGTGTCTGTACATCACTGACTGTGTGACTGTGTTTTGATAAGTCTGAGTAATCAAACACACTTTATCAGTTATAAATCTGTGTCTACTGTGTGTGTAGAAATACCTGTTTGTTCAAATGACTGCAAGCCAGGACAGGTGAAACATTTTTTTTGTCCATGAATGAATTGCCTTAAAAATGTATAACATATCAGGTTTCATGAAACCTTGTCAGAATTTATTTAATTGTCACAGTTGAATGGAGATGAAGAAGCAGATGTATATGCAAGGAATAATATTTATTTAAAACAAAACCAGGTTCGATTCCTGCTCCGGGTGACTGTCTGTGAAGAGTTTGGTGTGTTCTCCCCATGTCCGCGTGGGTTTCCTCCAGGTGCTCCGATTTCCTCCAACGGTCCAAAAACATACATTGGTAGGTGTCCGTAGGTGTGAGTGTGTGAGCGAATGTGTGAGTGTGTGTGTCGCACTGTAAAGCACTGACACCCTCTCCAGAGTGTATTCCCGACTTGCGCCCAATGATTCCAGGTAGGCTCTGGACCTACCGCAAACCTGGAACGGGATAAGGGGTTACAGAGAATGAATGAATGAATGAATAAAACAAAACCAAACACAACATAACACAAACTGGAATACACAGAAACAAACAGAAAACAACCGTGAACCAGTGTAGACAAATGCAAAACACTAAGACACTTAAACACTGAGCTACACACAAAGCAGCATTGAAACAAAGGGGCTATATATACACAGGAGCACAAACGAAGAACACCTGAGAGGGGAAACGAGGGGGCAGGATTACAAAGGATACACAGGTGGAAACACTGATGACAAGGCAGGACGAAGCTGGAGCTAGGGTGGAAACACAGGAGGAGACGGGAACAAAACAAGAACAGAGCCATGTGCTCCTAGCACTTGGCAGACAAGAGAAACATGGAACACTACAGGAAAACAAGAAACAGGGCAAAAGTGTGACAATAATCATCATCCCAACTTCAGATAACTGATAAATATGTAATGGGTGCTGAATATTACAATGATGACCTAATACAAAGAAAGATGTATTAATTACATGACATGGAAAGCAACAAGTAACATACTAAATATTTGGTAAACACTATAGTCCCTCCTGATCACCACCAGTGGGCGACATACACCAATCAGCCATAACGTTAATGTTCCATTTGATGAACAAGATGAAAGGACCTCACAACTTATGAAGAGTAACGTGTAGACTACTGTATCTAATTGCTGAACTACAAAGTGCATCTACATTTTCAGTAAAGCTGATAAAATAGATAGTAAATATAGAAACACAGAGGTGGGTAAAGGTATTATAATTCAGTAATATATAATATACTGCATATTATATACAGGGTGGCACGGTAGCGCAGCAGGTAGTGTCACACAGCTCCAGCGACCTGGAGGTTGTGGGTTCGATTCCCACTCCGGGTAACTGTCTGTGAGGAGTTGGCGTGTTCTCCCTGTGTCCGTGTGGGTTTCCTCCGGGTGCTCCAGTTTCCTCCTGCAGCCCAAAAACACACGTTGGTAGGATTGGCAACTCGTGAGTGTGTGTGTTGCCCTGTGAAGGACTGGCACCCCCTCCAGGTAGGCTCTGGACCCACTGTGACCCTGAAATGGATAAGCGGTTACAGATAATTGATGGATGGATATTATACACAGCCTGGCTAAAATAAAAGATACACTAAATGGTGCTCTAATATTGTGCACACATTGTACATTTTATTAGCTCTACTTTCTGTATAGTTCCACATAGTTATAGAGAGATTGCTCAAACAGTCCACATGTGCATTATGGATCTGGGGATGGCATTCAACCGTGTCCCTCTGGGTATTCTGTGTGGTGTGCTCCACTGAGCTGTCCAGTCCCTATAAGAACGGAGCAGAATTTTGGTTCGCACTGTCGATAGGAAGTCGAAATGGTTTTCAGTTGGGGTTGGACTCCATCAGAGCTGCCCGTTGTCACTGATTGTGTTCATAACTTTTATGGACATTTTTATGGACAGTGTGTAATAGCATGAGAGAGAATATGCTGTTACAACTATGAAGATCCACTACAAAACGCAAAACCAAAGTTCATACACATATTTAATGACATAAGCTTTACAAGCTTAATCCATCTGTAACAGGTACTAATTTGTCAGTAGTTACATTGTTGTTGCGTATGTTGTTCATGTGTAATTACACTGTTATTAGAGACAATATAAAGTGGGACCAAAAATTTTCAAGTGTACCTACTAAAATATATCTGTATTTATACAATGTATGTAAAACCTGGTATCACTGAATTCCTGAGATTATCCTGAAAGTAAGAAGCTCTAATCTGTCTGTAAACAACTAGAGCTGGTCCAGTTTTTTCTGGGGCCCTAAGCAACATTTAGTCCTCCTGGACTCTAAATGTAACCATATTTTGACAGTTGCACCTGACTCTCCCCTAGTATTCTCCCTCCTATATTGGCTTAAAAATAAACATATACAGAAAAAAATGAGGTGTAAACAAAAAATGTTTATCTAAAAAACAATACATACATAAACAGCTGCAGCTGTGGAATAGAAGGTGGAATAGAAGAAAAAGAAGCAAACGTAACTGTTTGTTCTCCAGCTTGCAAATTTGTGTCACTTTAAATAATGCATTAATTTTGTCCAGGCACCTATAACTGATTAAGGTGTAACAAAACATCAAATATTCGGGTGTTACTGTGATTGTGTGAATATCGAGGCAGTGTTTAATGTGGAACTGAAACTTCAAAGAACTCAATTTAGCACTTGGAAATAACCACATAATTTTTCAGGTGGAACAGAATCGTAAGGAATTTTAGAGTGTACCAGTGTGTTTGGGCAAGTTTAAACAGGTATTAGGCAGTATAAAAACATCAGTATAGGTTCACTTTTCACTTTTGTGCTTTAAAGTTTGGTTCATGATATTGTGGCACTATGAGGCTTTTGGGTTGTGGAGAGCAGCTGGGCAGTGCACTCCACCTCTAAATATATTCCCACTGATATGTTCCTAGATTATTATTTATAAGCAATCCAGCCTCGAGAAAGACCAGTCTCAGGTTTACCTGACTGCTGTGCCCACAGCTCAGTCTCATGGAGACTTTTTTATTGCACTTTTCATATCCTGAAGGACAGTTTTGCTTCATCTTCTGGTGAAACACTAACTCTCCCTATCTTGAAGCGAGGTGGAGATGAGGGGGCTTTTGTTAATTTGCGGGGCCCTACGCAGCATGCGTAGTGAGCATGTAGGGCAGTCTGGCTCTGATACAACTTTCCTATCAAATATGATCTACTATTTATCAATTACCACATGAAAATAAAACAAAAAACTAGAAATGTGGCTCTAATACTTCAACCCAGGTAAATACCATATAATTATATAATAATTTTTATAGGTCAGAAGGGGACATCATAAGCTTCCATTTTATCCATATATTTTACATTAGTAGCATACTCATAACTCAAATAAATTGTTAATTATTGTGAGCCAAGCCTTCTCTTCCAACAACAGTGTGCTTTCCCAGAAGAGTTGAAGCTATTATAGCTACAAAGTGTGGGCTGACATCAAATGAAACCCTATTGATTTGCATACAAGCAAACACTTTTGGCAATATAGTGTAGCTAATTACACAGCATTTTCTGTTTAATGCATATCTACACAGAACTATAGAATTATAGAATTACCTTTGTTTACCACCATGAAAGTAGTTTGATAGAGAAAAGTAATTACTCCTCTGTGTTCGGTCATAGGAAGTATTTCTCTGTGTTTTCTTCAGTGAAGGTCATGTGATGTCTCAGGCAAACAAAGATCTTAAAAGCTAAGAATGCAATATTCCTCCATTTATCAGCCCTTCAAAGTATTACAGTGTTGACTCTGGCTGATCCCCCACTGCCAGGACTGATACTTTTATTATTACCAAGCTGGGACAGGTCACTCCTGAGCTATGCATGGGTGAGAAATGGGTGGGATGTGGGGAGATTTTTTTAAAGGCGTAACCGGGGTTCTGAAGTTGTGAAAAACAGGACTAGTGCTAAACTCTCAGTCCAGATTGGACATCTTTAAAGAGGCTGATAAAAAGAGGCTTTTGAACATTGTTACAAAATCAGGTCCTGTAAAATGCAAATTATCTTTTAGTGTTTATCATTCTCAGAGGAGCATTTGGTTAGCATTGGCTAGCACAGGCTTCCAGTATCCATAGTTTCAGGTGCTGCACATCTTGATGGTATGGTGTGGTATATGTGGTACAAAGATAGTGGGGCCGTTCTTCATAAATGGAAACCTCAAGGCCACTGGATATGCAAAATTGCTACATGATGATGTGTTTTCCTCTTTATGCACTGAAGTTGGCACATTCTCTGAGTTTTTCCAGTAAGATTGTGCACCACCACATTATGGGTGCCAGGTCTGAGCATTCCTAGATGAACAGTTTCATGGAAAGTGGATTGGTCGTCGTGGGCCAGTTGAATAGCCCCCAAGGTCTCCTGATCTGAACCCCTTAGACTTTTATCTTTGGGGTCATCGGAAGGCAATTTTCTATGCTGTGAAGATACGAGATGTGCAGCACCTGAAACTATGGATACTGGAAGCCTGTGCTAGCATTTCTCCTGCAGTGTTGCTATCAGTGTGTGAAGAGGGTTGCATTAACAATCCAACACATTGGGCAGCACTTTGAACACATTTAATAAGTGGTCAGAAACTTGTAAATAACTCATGAAAGAATAAAGTTACATTAAAACCAAGCACATCATTGTTTTTCTTGTGAAATAAGTTTGATGTGTCAATAAGTTTGATGTGTCACATGACCCTCTTCCCATTGAAAAAAACAAAAGTTGGATCTAAAATGACCAACTTCAAAATGGCCACCATGGTCCCATATACTAATGGGCCACAAACAGGAATTTAATATCACCAACTATTCCCATTTTATTAAGGTGTATCCATATAAACGGCCCACCCTGTACAGCCTTTATCTAAGGAGAAGGGTTAAAAGTTACACTTAACAAATAATAAACTCTGTGTCTGATTCCTGAACATTAATTGGAAGATTATTCCAGAGTTACTAAGCAATTCATACGTTAAAGAGAACATCTGTGATTGTGGTGAAATTCTATTCTCAGGTATGTTTATGTTCAGAAGCATCACAATATATTTGAGGGGGGGTGTGTGTGTTGGGGGGACGAAAATCATTTGTAAATTTGTTTAGTTCTATAGCATTTTTGTTATGTATCTTCACTTTAATTTGTTAGCGCTTTTCCAAATTTAGTGTCACATAGATTTTCAGGAAAAATTGAGTGTCCTCAATTTTTCTCTTCATTGTCTAAAACCCTTCAAAATGCTGGTTTTCTGCCATGACCAGAGAGAGAAAGGCTAGCATACAGGACAGAGCTACATTGGGATTTATTTACACATTTACAGACACAAGAGTTTTGTAAAAACATATAGACCGGTTTCAAGCACCCAAACAGCATGGAGAGCTAGGAAATGGTGAGGAAAATTTTTGATCAAAATAGCAAACATCGCCTTTTAAATTATTTTCCTCTGAGAAAACTGAGTTGTAAATAATAGGGAATGCTTAACTATATTCACTGCTCCCAAGCCCTTATATATTTGTCAATGTTTATAACTGACAGTGTAATTAATATCTTTTCAGGCTCAGTTTGTGTTTAAAATTCCTGTAAAATAACAAAAAGCCATGTTAATTCATATAGTTATGAATAAATATTATTTTAACAATATAAATATAATTTTTATGGATTACGTAAAGAAATACAACAGTTATACCAAAACACTTTTTATACCATTATTTGTGCTTTCTGAATCAGATTTTAAAACTTTTCAGAATATGAGTACCAGTATTGGTATTGGATCAAAAAAGATCACACATCACTACTGTCATTGTGGTTGGGATCTGGGAGCCCCACAAGTCACAGGGTCAGTGCTCCCTGTTGGCTTGACAAACAAGTGGAGGATACTTATGTTTTTGCTGGACCACCTACGGGCCAGCCTATTAGAGGCATTTTCATTGTCGGACCGCCAACTGGCCTAGAAGAGACATTTTCGCTTATTGACTGACTGACTCATAATGTTGAAGCGCCCATGTGCAAATAAGAATGTTATTTCACATTCTACTGTTAGTTCAGCCATATTTCACAAAGTGGTACTACTACAACATCTTTTGTTACTTCAGCCATATTTCACCAACTTTTCCACTAACGTGGTTCATTAACCAAATTTGGAACCATTTGGTGTTTCTACTGACATTAACTGGTTCATGAACCAGAAAACATTTGTTGCCAGCTGGAACCAAAGAACAGTAGGTCCATCAGTGTGAACCACAGCTTTGTCCGTGTGTTAAGTAACTCAAGAAAGAGCTCAGAGCCTCACAGAGTGTTATCGCCCAGTGGAGCCTGATGGTGTCATTCGTAAAATTTTATATAAATAAATAATAGGAAACAAAACAGGAACACTGGGCGGCACAGTGGCGCAGCAGGAAGTGTCATAGTCACACAGCTCCAGGGACCTGGAGGTTGTGGGTTTGAGTCCTGCTCTGGGTCAGAATCAGAATCAGAATCTCTTTATTTCGCCAGGTATGTTAAACATACTAGGAATTTGTCTTGGTGACAGCAACACATGTATGACATGTAACACGTACACAGAGTGTTAGCAAACATAACTCTAAAAGAGGTACAATAAACAATAAATAGACTAAAGAATACAGTTAAGTACTAGAAAAAAAAAGAGCGTTAAGACATAAATTAGACAACATAAAATATAAAATCTATACTGTACAGATATGAGTATGAATATAAATGTTTCCAAATATTCCTAAAGTAGGTTATATTATATATTGTTGTAGAAGTTACAGAAATAGAACTTCTGTACAGCTGTGCAAAATAGCATAGTGCAAGTGAGTAAAGTGTCCTGTTCAGTGCAGTTAAGTCCAGTCGGTTTAGTTCAGTGGTTTGGAGACTCAGAGGTGTTCACTGTGGTTGAGGAGAGCTACAGCTCTGGGAAAGAAGCTGTTAGCATGTCGTGTTGTGCTGGTTTTGATGGTCCTTAGTCTTCTACCAGAAGGGAGAGACTGGAAGAGGTGATGTCCAGGATGTGAGGGGTCAAGCGTAATTTTGCGAGCGCGTTTCCTCACCCTGCTGGTGTGGATCTCCTGAAGCGTTGGCAGGTTACATCCAATGATCTTCTCTGCTGATCTGATGATGCGCTGGAGCCTGGCTCTTTCTTGTGAGGTAGAGGAATCAAACCAGGTGGTTATGGATGAGGTGATGATGGACTCGATGATCGCTGTGTAGAACTGGATCATCAGGGTCTGTGGCAGGTCAAATTTCTTGAGCTGTCTCAAGAAGAACATTCTCTGCTGAGCTTTCTTGGTGATGGAGATGGTGTTCCTCTCCCACTTCAGGTCCCTGGATATGGTGGTGCCCAGGAACTTGAGTGACTCTACAGTGGAAACTGCGGTGCCATTGATGTAGAGGGGGGGATACAGGGGGTGGGTTGTGTCGAAAATCCACCACCATCTCTACAGTCTTGTCTGTGTTCAGCAGCAAGTGGTTGTCACTGCACCAGGACACCAGCTGACCAACCTCCTTTCTGTAAGCAGACTCATCATTATTGGCTATGAGGCCCACCAGAGTGGAATCATCTGCAAACTTCAGGAGCTTTACAGCTGGTTCCTTGGAGACACAGTCGTTGGTGTAAAGGCTGAAGAGAAGGGGTGAAAGAACACACCCTTGTGGAACACCAGTGCTGAGTGTTCGAAGGTCTGAGGTGTGTTTCCCAAGCCGCACATACTGTCTTCTGTCTGTGAGGAAGTTTGCAATACACTGACACATGGAGTCCGGCACTGACAGCTGGGACAGTTTGCTTTGAAGTAGCTGCGGCACAACGGTGTTGAAAGCCGAGCTAAAGTCAACAAACAGAACCCGAGCGTAGGTTCCAGAGCTGTCCAGATGCTGAAGGATGAAGTGGAAAGTTAGGTTGACCACATCATCAACAGATCTGTTTGCTCTGTATGCAAACTGCAGGGGGTCCAGCAGGGGGTCTGTAATGGTCTTTAGGTGGGCTAAGACCAGGCGTTCAAAGACCTTCATGACCACAGATGTCAGGTCTGTAATCATTAAATCCAGTGATGGTGGATTTCTTGGGGACTGGAATGATGGTGGAGGTCTTGAAGCAGGCTGGAACACAACGGAGCTCCAGTGATCTGTTGAAGATGCTGGTAAAGACTGGTGCTAGTTGGTCACAGCAGTGTTTTAGGATGGATGGAGAGACTGAATCAGGTCCCGGGGCTTTCTTCACCTTCTGTCTGCTGAAGAGTCTGTGGACGTCCTGCAGGCTGATGGTGAGACAAGCTGGGGGTGGAGGTGTGAGAGCCAGTGTGGGGGAGGAGGGGGGTTGATGATGGGGTGAGAGAGTCTGCTGATTGTCTATTGTTTGAAATCTGCAGAAGAACTCATTCAGGTCGTTGGTGAGCTGACGGTCGTTCAGGTGGAGGGGGTATTTCTCACCTTGTAGCCAGTGAGAAGCTGAAGACTGTTCCAGGCTGACGATGGGTCGTTAGCTGTGATGTGGTTATTCAGCTACTCTGAGAACTATCTTTTCGCTGCTTTAAACCCTTTCTCCAATCTGTACTTGGCTTTTTTGTAGACAGCTCTGTCTCCACTCCTGAATGCGACCTCCTTCTCTCGCCTAAGCTGTTTCAGTTCTATAGAAAACCAGGGTTTGCTGTTATTGTGTTTAACATGTGTTCTAGTTGAAATACAGCTGTCTTCACAGAAGCTTATATATGACGTCACAGCGTCTGTGTATTCGTCCAGTCCGTCTGTCGCCTCCTCAAACACAGCCCAGTTTGTGGATTCGAAGCAGCCCTGCAGCTTCTCTATGTCTCCACTTAGAGAATTCTCTGGGAGAGTAAAACGGCCGACAGTTAATGAAGAGAGACTCCAGATGAGGAGAGCATGATGTTAACAATACTGTAGTGTCTCTACACCAGCGCTCGTTGATGTAGAAGCAGATTCCTCCTCCCCTACTCTTCCCGCTACGTTCCACGTCTCTGTCCGCTCTCAGTAGCTGGAAGCCCGGTACGTCCAGCGCACTGTCCGGGATCAGCTCGTTCAGCCAGGTCTCCGTGAAGCAGAGGGCAGAAGCAGAGGAGAAATTCTTGTTGGTCCGGTGGAGCAGGAGTAGTTCCTCAGTTTTGTTGCTTAGAGATCGGAGGTTGGAGAGGAATAATGATGGTAGAGGTGTGCGAGGCCCGCGCCGCCTGAGACGCACGAGCGCGCCCGCGCGTCTGCCCCTTCGTCTGCGCCTCCAGCATCTCCTTGCGAGGCCGAGCAGCGTCAGCTGTTGTAAAGATTTCCACACACTCTGAAGGTTCTTGAATAAATTCCGGCATAAAATCAGGAGAAATGTTGTCCCTGGCGGTTAGTAACTGTTCTCTGTTCCAGCTGACCAAGTTTGAGGTACAATAGACAACATTAATTAACAAAAACAAACATAACACGGAGGAGCTCGTCACCGTGGCTGCCATCCTCTGCGCCATTTTTCTTTTCTTTGGGCGACTGTCTGTGAGGAGTTTGGTGTGTTCTCCCCATGTCCATGTGGGTTTCCTCTGGGTGCTCTGGTTTCTTCCCACGGTCCAAAAACACAAGTTAGTAGGTGGATTGGGGACTCAAGGTGTGAATGTGTGTGTGTCGCCCTGTGAAGGACTGGCACCAGGGTGTGTTCCTGCCTTGTGCCCAGTGATTCTGGGTAGGCTCCGGACCCACTGCGACCCTAAATTGGATAAGCGGTTTAGGACAATGAATGAAAAACCAGGAACACTCCTCCATTTGTGTGTGTTTCTGGGTCTGTGTTTGACTCTGAGTTAGTTGCTTTACTCTGCAGTTCACAAACTCAGCAGGACAGCTCGGAACTCTGCAACATTTACACACATATCTAACACATAATAAAAAACACATGTAAACAATGCCTAGTTTCTCTTTGTTTTGACAGCAATGATATAGAGCAGCTCTCAAACTGTACCACTGGTGGTACGTGAAGCATCCAGAGATGGTTCACCAGATGACAATGAAAAAAAATGGGATTATTGAATAATTGGAAATCTAAAGTTTTCATGTTACATTACCACACCTGTTTCGTTCATTGTCTGTAACCGCTCATCCATTTCAGGGTCGTGGTGAGTCCAGAACCTGCCCTGAAATATTGGGCAGAAGGCAGGAACACACCATGGAGGGGGGCACCAGTCCTTCACATGGCGACACAAACTCACACATTCACTCACACACTCACACCAACAAACCTACCGATGTGTGTCCCAGCGGACACAAGTAGAACACACCAAACTTCTCACAGAGTCACGCAGAGTGGGACTTGAACCCACAACCTGCTGCGCCACCGTGCCACCCCACCTGTTTCAAATGATCCTGATTCTGTTTAAATAAAATTTGTGTTTAATATAAAAAACTATGTGAGCAAGTATCAACTTAAAGATTTGAAGATCTTAACAATATCCTTAGTAAAAGTTACTGCCACATCAGTTTCCAGGTTGTTTTCCATGGTTAAGGGCAAAGTAGGACTGTAAAGCTAGCTCAGAGGGGGGTTGGTCTGGGATTGCTAGGCTTCTCTGTTCAGCCTTCTGGAGGTGTCATGGGAGGTGTCGTGGGAGGTGTGGAGGTGTCGTTAATTCAGAGAAACACTGACAAGGGGAGGTGCCTACCTGATGCCTCCTGTGAACCACAGTGGGTGGTTTTGGGACACATGGGCTGGGCTCAGAGAGTAACCTTAGTTATTAAGGGTAGCTGGTTTCTGAATGATCACAAAATGATCACAGCAACCTTAGTGGGTAGGTGTATGATACTAGTACACGTAAATGTTGCTAGATGTAGCTGGTTGCTGATTGGCTCATAAATGGCCACGGCAACCTTAATGGTTAGATGCAGGAATGATGGGTGGTAAGAGGATTTTTCGTGGCTGTAGGTAAGAAGAGATTGGGGTAGTGAATGTGAAGCTCTAGCCTATGTGAAGCTCTGTGTGAAGGACTGAAAAAAAACATGAATCTCCAAAATCGTAACTTTACAGGAAAACCGTCTTAACTTTCAAACAGTCATTGTAAATAAAGATTTTATTCCAAGTAATTTTTAAGCATTTCTATTGGTCCATTCATTATGAAATATTCACACAATGTGAAGGACAGCTTCAGGTTATGTGTTCAAATGATGCAGTAAACTAAAAGTCCACAAAAGTGGAGATTTTTTGCGAACCACTGATATAAAGAATACATCAATTCTCTAAATGGATGGAGAGTTATAGGGCTTTAATGAAAATAGAACTCAACTGTGTGTGTGTCAGGTTGCATGTAAATGTGCTTTAATTGCAGTATTTTAGAAATAGCTCCATTAACAAAAGTGCTCAAAAGCAAACTGTTCTTACAAGAAAATAGAGAAGGTGCTCTAAAAACCTTTGTTGTCATTTTTATGATTCAGATTGGTTAGAAACAAGCAGGTTGCTCAGTAGTGTACAGCATTTCTGTAGACTGATAAACAGGTAAAGTTTGGTGATACATGTGTCTGTCTAGCTCAAGACACTGAACTGCTTCAGAAGGCGATTACAGAATCTACCAGGTCTCTCTGCAAATCTTCAAGAAATGCCACTCTAATCTGCTTTGCAGTGTTTATGAACTGTGGGCAATGTCAATGTCTTCTATGGCTCCATATGTCTTTCAGGAGACAATTAGTTGCTGACTGGCTTGGGTTACAACAATAATTTTGAATAATAATGTACCAGTTCCTAGCTACTATGAAATTGTTTTTTTTTTGTAAATTTACATAATTACTTCCTTTTGTATATAATCAGCCAAGAAATGTTTTGTAAAAAGATTTAGGCTAGAACGTAAAAAATAAATTCAGGACTGCCATAAAGCACATAAAAACCCATCAATACTTAATGTGTTTTGAGATAGGTGAGGATTTAAGCATACAGTTAGAATGAAGCTAATTAGCAATTATAAGGTTTTACTGTATGTAAGCTACAGTAGTCACATAGCGTCAAAACAAGACATATTAACGATGCAAATATTTTTAAACAAAGTCTAATTTACACTGCAGAAAACAGTAAGAACAAAGCCGTATATCTCCATTGTTGGCTAATTTCCCATTTTGACATCATTTGAAATTAGAGCTGTTGGTGGATATTACATGAAAAGTCCAGTTTAAACAGACCATTACAAATGCTTGTAATATAACACAAATGCTCATATTAATAGAAATTAGTTGTACTGTAATATTTTGCCATTATCTTATGTTGAAAAAAAAAAAACATGATGTATTTACATGATTTTGTCTTTTCACCTGTTGAAATATTGTGTTTTGATATGACTTGAATCAAAGAGAAGCTAACATTCATTTGCGTCTTGCGTTCACATGCATGTATGGAGCCCTTGTTCATGTCTAGCACTAAAGGGAGGCAGGATTCTATTGTTTAAAGGAAAGGGGGTTCTGCCCTAAATCTGCCCTAATCTTTTGGCTAATCAGATTAAGTTTGTTATATCCCTATTTATTAGTGACTACACCACAACAACTGAACCCAGAACAGCTTCAGTCAGCAGCTTTGATGTAAATCACTCTGCTTGGCACAGTTTTGTCTTCCCACATTTTCTTCTTCTTCTGACCCATTTGAGGTAACAATGATACAAGCTTTGTTGGGCAGTCTTGCAGAGCCTTGCTTTCCATATCATAAAGCAATCTATCTGCACCACAGTTTTGTAAATGTTTTTGTAAGTGTTTATCTTAATGATTTCATCGTTGTATTCCTTGTACCAGGTCTTGTATCATAGAATAGAAAATGTCAGCATGAGCATTACCTTCTGAATGAAATTGCAAAATCCCCCATCCCAAAAATCAGTGAATCACTTTAAGCCATTATAACAACATTCTTGCTGAGTGAGGTATATGTGTGGCATGAGATTATTGTTTTTTGTTGAGTTGGCAGGGCTTAAGGGGCAGTTTAGGGCTGACAGAAATAGGCAGGGTCATATAGATAAGGTTGAGCTTGGACTTGGGTGCCTTCATTTTTTTTCTTTCTCTGGTAGGATGATTAATACACATCTGCATGCATGACCATGTGTGTATGTGTGTGTGTGTGTGTGTGTGTGTATCAGAGCCTTGTAGGAAAGGAAAAGATAAAATATTAAGTATGAATATTCACATTCAGCCACAAGAACATTAGTGAAGTTGTTATTACAACCAACACCCAAATTCATCCCAAAGTTATTGCTTCCTTCGTCTAGAACACAGGTCTGCTGCTCTACAGCCCAAGGCCATGGAACTGTATACCCCTCTATCCCCTGATTGACATTAAGCATGGTGACTTTGAAGGTACTAATTATAGTAATTATATGAGGTGTTTTTATATGTAAAATATATTGAAGTCTGTGTTTTTCTGTGTGTGTGTGTGTGTATGTGTGTGTGTGCATTTAACAATGAGATTTGTGCTGTTCACTTTTAGCCCACACATAAAAAATATGTCCAAATCTACAGACCCAGTGATGTAGCACTGTCCTTTGACCATTTAGTGAAGGACCCCATAAATTATTGAGATGTTTAGGAAGTGGGAAAGTGGTCTAAGGCATTAGGTATTAACCTCTAAAATCTCAAGAAAAGAGAAATGGCTCACATTCACACACTTAAGCAGCCATAATATAATCAGCCCTTTTGGTGACCTGGTCAAGTTATGCAGAAGAGTCCAATGACTTTTTCTTTTATACACTTAAGTCACAAATTACTGGACTTCTAATAGAGTTGAATTCAATTGATTTGCCATTAGCCTTTCATTACTTCCTGAAAGCTGCCCCAGAATTGTTCAATAGGCATTTGTTTCTGTTTGCACAGTAATAGAGTCACTAACCAACTGGCCAAGTGACAGAAAGTGAGATCTAATATTTGACCTATAGAGCATTTCCAAACAACAAAAGAACAAAGTAGAATATATATGTGGGAGTGTGTGTGTGTATGTATATATGTATCTGGATTGCATATTAACCTATACATTTAAAATAAGGCAACGCTTTTAATGTTTGCCCTGTTCAATAACCACTCACTATTCTTTTGTAATTGATTTTGATAAATGTTATCAGTATCAAAGTTCATGTCTTGTGGCACCCCTAATCAGGAATATTGCAAATGGTTAATATAGGTCAATGTATTTTGGGGATTGATATGGGGGTACCTCCATGACCCCATATGTACATGCCAATATTTTTAGTTAAGAGGAACACTATGTAATATTTTACCTTAAAATTACAGTTTCAAAACCATTGTGATGTTCAATTACTGGTATATTTAGAATAGATCCTTTGTTATTACTACTCTGGGCTCAGCACTGCAGACATTTCTATATGTAACTTTAGGAGAAAGGTAGGAAACTCCCTCTCGCTCCCCTCCCAATTCATTTCAGTACAATACTGTAACTGTTAATTAAACTAGGGGGAGCCCCAGGAGCAAAAGGCCCAAATCTTACCTAGTGTTCCTTTAAACAGTGCAGTGAGGTATATGAAGCTCCTAATCATTGGGCTGCAGTATATTTTTCTGAAGCATTGGAATGTGTTGGAGTGGCATACTTGTGGCTAAATGGCATTGCATTCTTCAATGCTTCAGTGACATATGCAACGTTTTCCCAGAAGAGTTCCTGTTGCTGCAAAAACAAATGACCTATTTTATCTTAATTTCAAAGGAAATGTTGGACAAACATATGTTCACAAATTTTGGCCATCTGGTATAGTGTGTAAAGACGAGTCCCCTGTGAACCAGAGGCTTTCTAAAACTTTGATTATTGAGTGAATCTGGCCTGACTTAAATGCCTAAACTTAATATTTATAATAACACATTGTTGTGGGTCTGCTTTTCATATAAATCTAGTCATATTTAAAATATGTTTTTCTGAAACAATACAATTGGGATTTTCATATTCACAAGAGGAGTTTTTTACAGAACACTATTGTCAAAAGACTTTTAACAATTTTCATTCTGGCTGAAATTTACATGCCTAATGGACATCCCCAAAGTTATCTGTCTCACGTCTTTACTCACTTGATTTTACCCAGTAACACAATTGTTTACATGATTATCATGATTCTCTCTGTGCTATATTTAATTCAAGTTCAATTTGGTTCAATTAGGTCTTGAAAACAAACTTAAGAAAAAAAATGCAAACTAAAAGCCAGTAATATAGCAGTGTTATGCGGGCCCAACAAATGCACATAGTTTTCCCTCGTTTATCGCGTGTGTTACGTTCCAAGACCACCCGCGATAAACGAAAATTCGCGAAGTAGGGACGCTATATTTAAGTATTTATACACTATTCTAGGGCTTTATAAACCCTCCCCCACACTTTTACGCTACATAGACCGTTCCCATTCCCTTAATCACCATTCGAAAATCCGCGATTTATTTTCCCATTAATATTTTATAAAAACCCGCGATGCACTGGAAAGGTGAAGCGCAAAGTGGCGAGGGACGACTGTATTATCATAAGCCAGAAATCCATAAAGATCTCATCTGAAACATCTGGAGCATGTTTATAAACGTCTGTTCAGCTCCTCATACCATTCTCATTTAAATACGTCTGGCGCTCTTCATGTCCATTAAGAACCCTCTGAAAAGTCACCCAGGAATGCAAAGTGTACATCCTGGCCCCTTTAGGCCTGTAGACCCAGAGGTGATTGATTGACTGCTGACTGAACTATTTTTATGGGGCTGGCCTATGTCTGGTAGTTTAATTAAACAGTAGCCACTCCAATCCCAGCATGCAGTGGCTTTGGCCTGGAAGAGTCCAGCAGTGGCCCAGCGGCTCAAGCAGGACGGGCCATAGGGCGACGGGGCATAGGGGATAAGCCCGAGTTCACAAAAGACTCAGCCAGTCAGACTGTGAGTCACCAAACAAATGCCAAATCCGGCCTGGACTCTTTTCATCCCTGATGCGGGGGAGGAGGGACTGCCCTCTTGCTGGTTACCTAATCTATTTAAACCTATTTTTCTACCGTGTTTCCCCGATAGTAAGACACCCCCGATAGTAAGACGCAGTGTGGGTTTTAGGGGGGTCGGCTAATTTAAGACGTACCCCGAAAGTAAGACATAGTAAACTGTACGTTGGAAAAATATAAGCCATAGTACCGGTACCTTTTGCTGCATTAACTGCGGAATGCGGACGGATCTGGAGCCGAATGAGCGGAGGGATGTGGCGGCCGCGGGAGCAGCAGTAATGTTGTCCGTGGTCCAACACGCAGCCATGGTTGTCATGGAATAAATCTGTTTTATCTTCCAGTATAACATATTCAAACTGTTCGTTCTTACCGTTTTTCATTGTTTTACATGTTATACATGGAAATACCGTCATGATACGGTTGTAACAAGACATTCTTGGCACTTGCTTTTATAAAACTGTTTTATGGTGAATACCATACTGTTCAGGTTGTTAATAAATGTTAATTTTATGGTTAAAACAAAAATCGACATTTTTTACCAATATAAGACATACCCCGAAAATAAGACATAGTGGGACTTTCGGGGGTAAAAAGAATGTAAGACACTGTCTTACTTTCGGGGAAACACGGTAATAGCATAAATTTAGGAAAGTTATTAACTTCCAATAGGAGCAAGTGTTCTGTTCCTGTCTGCAGTTCTGCGATAGTAGTATGATGGAAAAAGGGGGATTAGAAGATTGAGACTGTAGAACCAGTAGTTAGTTCTATTCGTTAGATGCACACCCACCCACACCCATAAGAGAGAGAGAGAGAGAGAGAGAGAGAGAGAGAGAGAGAGAGAGAGAGAGAGAGAGAGAGATGATTTTAGTGGGAAGAGAGGATTGTGGTGGTGGGAGTGTGTGAAACATTTCTGGAGGTTTATTTGCCCAGAAAGATAGTTGGAAGAGAGTGAGTGAGTGTCTGGTGGTGGGAGTATATTTGCCCAGAGAGAGAAAGAGAGCGAGAGCATGGTAGCGACAGGTTAAAGATTCTTAGCGGTAACAGAAGAGCAAGACAGTTGGGGGTGGAGTGACAGCGCGGCTAATTTACACAGCGATGGACCCTGAAAGGGCAGAATATAAACAATGAGGTCTGCAGCAGACGTTAGAAATATTACATGAGGCATATACGGGCATCTGATAAGAAGAGAAAGAAGTTGAAAGAAGTACTTAGAACTGCCTCAAAGGGCTGTAAGGAGTGATAACGTAGGAGCAGAAACGGCCGAGCCCCGGTTACATGTTGAGGGGGGGGGGGGGGGGGTTCCAGAAGATTCCAGTCCGTGTTTTATGTGGAGCACGCGGGCTCCCGCAGTAAATACCATTGCCTCAACACAGCACACTTGTCACGGCACCCACCAGTTGTTCTCAATGAAAAGATGCTGAGTACACGGTGTGGGAGTTCTCGCTCTTAGGACTGGAAGAGAAGAGCCACCTAAGGATATGGAGCTCTGGAGAAAGGGTTTAACTGAGCACCGAAACGCCGAGCTGCTGCTGACCGCTACCATGGTCTTCACATGGGGTAACTTTTAAACCTAAAGTTTCGTAGAAACTGGACTTACTGAGTAATAGAGCCGCAGAGCGTTTAGCATCCTTTAAGTCGTATTAGCCTCTCATCTCATGGTTAGTAATAATAAATACATGATACAGTTTCACAGAGGTGAGTGAAGTAGAGGTGACACCATTTTCCTTCATTAGAAAGTAAGAAAGAGTATCAATGTTTTTTTTTAATAAAAACTGAAGGTGTCAGATGTAACACATACTAAAATGTTGCAATCAGTCCTAAATGATTGTGTTAGTTTATTAGTTATTTTCCATATCGCACGTTGTGGGGTGGTTTTAGAACCAAACACAGTAAACATTTCTTAAATTTAAACTGCCTTAAACTGTACGAGCTGGGATTAACTGTGGTGTGAAACCACAAAAAACAGTGAATTTTACACTTAGTGATGTTGAAGCTTATGCTACCCACTCAATAGAAGACATAGAAAAGATTTAAAGTGTGATACCCTCACATCAAATGGCAACACATATTTAGTCAGAGACTGCGAGTTTGCAAAGGCTGTGGAACCTTTCAGGGACACTACAGAGATAGAACTAAAACTTATTATAATTAAACATGGTTGATTTTTAAAAAATGGTGTAAAAGGAAAAAGACAGAAATAAGACAACTTTCCTGACCACCCAAACCATGATGAGAGTGTACCACAACTCTATCAAAATGTTCACTATTTTATTTAGACATTATAAAATTGTCTGCAATGTTGAAATCTTGTATCAAAAGAGTAATGTGATGTAAGGCTAGTGCTAGTTTTTTTATATGGACGGCATGAACTGGGGTTAGAACATTTAAATTAAACTCAAAATATTTTCAATGTCTAATGAAGGAGAAAATGTTTTTCCTTTTCATTTTATATGATGAATGGATGTTTTGAATCTGATATTGTCCTTCACATATAAGTTGCTAGCAGTTTCCTTATATTGGGCATATAGTGTATGATAAGATCTTTATGTTTATTTATTGCTTAAGTGAGTTAGAGTGTCCTTCAGATGTCTATTTCTTGTGAATGACCAGCTGTGTTTGGCAGATTTAATGTAGAGATGCAGAGTGAATGGACTGTAAAGCTAGAGAGAGAGAGAGAGGGGGAGAGAGAAGAGAGAGAGATGGAGTGTTGAAGGCAGATTTAGGCAGAACCATCTGTAGTGTGTATCTGAGGAAAAAAAAGAGGAGAGGTGTAGTGCAGTAATTGGGAATTAGCCCATGATGGAGCATGAGTGCAGCCAGCTGGCAGTCAGGTTGTTTAGAATGGGTGATAATCTGAAAAGCCCCCTGCTGTGAGAAATACACACTCAGCCCCCACAACACATCCTGCACACTGCACTCTTCAGCTTCAGTTTACAAGCAGGGAGAAGCATCAATTTTATTATGTAGGAACCTTTCATTTTTATTTATTTACTTCTTACATACCTAATAATACAGGGTGCAGTTGAGCCAAAAATGTACACCTAGGGCAAAGTCTTTCAAGCTCATGTTTCACAACTCCTGTCAGATTTTTAGTACGTTAAAAGTTTACATACACCATGTTGTCAGACTTTAGTCAGTCTGAGGTATTGCTTTAATGGAGTGGCTACCTTCACAGCCACAGATTTTTCAGCCTTGATTCTATAGGCAGCTACAAGCAACCTAGATATCACCTCAAGAAAACCAACAAACAAAAAAATAAAAGAAAAATTGCATACTTCCATAGGTTCCTCCTTAGTATCAATTTTCAAACAGTTAAAAGTACCACAAACAACTGCACAAAAGGTGTGTGCAATTATATACCAGTGTAATACAGAATATTACATTGTTCAGGAAAGAGGTGCAAATTAACTTCCAGGACTGAATATATTTTGGTCTAAAGGTTCAAATGACTCCAAAGACAACACCAGCAACAAACTGGTTAAGGAGTCTGGAGGAATAAGGTGCCAAAGAATCAAAGAACCATATAGAACTCTTTTCTAAAAGGTGCAATATAGAACCATCTATAGCACATTCCTCATCAATCTGAAGAACCATTTAACGATGCAAATAACCCTTTAATCATGCAAAAGGTCCTTCAAGTGTTCAGGGATCTGTAAAGAAAATTTCCTTTACTAAATAGTCCTTGAAGAACCATCATTTATAAGTGTGTACCATGCATGAAAGATGCCCTCATTGTGATGACTGACCATTTTGACCATTTTTGAATCTGATAAGGTAAATAAAACCTAAAATGATTACATTAGTTATTTTAAAATTCCTTCTTGGAAATGGTACATTCCTTGCTTTAATCAGTTGTTTTATTATAAATACATAGTTGTTGGACAGCATGCTATATTCATACATTTATATGTCAAAATAACTAACTATTAAACCATGTCAATGTTCCCTTTTTTGAAGTATCTCATGGGTATTACCAGTACGATTAGTTACTGAGAATGTTCTAAAAAAAAGTTCAGTTAAACAAAGCCTGTGACAAAAGAAAAGTAACGGCTCTTTTTTGGTGGGAATAATGAGTGTTTTATGTGTTTATTTGTGAACCTAGAAAAAGACAATATTGTAATGCATGTCATGGAGATATTGCCTTTAAAGCATCTGATGGTATATTTTAGCTGCACTGATGGTGCATTTTAGCTTTGGATGTAACATGTATCTTGGGCATTGTGGTGCAACAGGTAGTTTTGCTCTCACAAAGCTCCAGGGTCATGGAGTTGTGGGTTCAAGTCTCAATTGTTTGTGAGGAGCTTGGTGTGTTGTCCATGTGGGTTTCCTCTGGGTAGATGGATTAGCGACCATATGACGGGTGTGTTGTCCAATGATGGACTCATAACCCCCTCCGTGTGCCCAATGGTTCTGGGTAGGCTCTGCACATACCACGACCCTGAACAGGATAAGTGGTTGCAAACAATAAATAAATGAATGAATGTATGATTGAAAATGTATCATGTTATATTTTTGAAAAAATATTAATATATATTAATTTACGATTTGACACGCTGTACTTCACTAAACAGAAGTATGTTCTGTTTGTTATTAAATGTATTCAATATTTTTGTAGTGCTCAAACAAGGACATTTTGTGAATTTGATGTAATTATATAAAATCTATATCTATATCATATTGCCCACCTCTACATGTAACCTTCTGTTAATATCAGTGTGTTCATTTCTAGGTTTTGGAGTTTTTCTGAGAAACAACAGAACAACTGTATGTTAGCAGGATTTTAGCTGCCTAGTCTCAGGCTGAGGGAAGAGTTCTCTGTGTCTCTGGCGGGGGATAAGTGTTTGGGGGACCAGTCATTTGTGGGCTCCTCCTTAATGAGGCAGTGACCTATTTTTTGCTCATTGCTGTGGTGGTGGGAAGGCTGAAGTTTGGGGATTTTTGAGAAGGCACTTGCTCCATGAGGGGGGCATAGTTGAGCATCTCTATGGAAACCGGCAAGACTCTTGCCACGCCATCCTTTTGTCTTTAAGCTGAATGGTGACTCGAAAACCTTTTGAAGGATTTCTGTGCCAGAGCATGCTGTATTCTATCTTTCAGACACTGTAGTTGCATAATTTAATTTGTGTTTTCTTTATTGTCAGTAGCTTTTTGAAGAAACCTAAAATTCCACAGGGATGAATGAACTATTACAACTATCCTTTAACTCCAGTTTAACTCAGCTAAACATAAGTCATTCAGCATGGCTTTTATTCAGGCTTTAGAAGTTGTAATCAGCCTACACCGATCTTTAATTGTAGAGCAAAAATACAGTTTTAACTTTGTGTATTGTGACTCCTTATATCCCTAATTAAATAATTTACAGATTAGTTTAGGAGCATTATTTGTTGTAGGATTTTAAATGATATGTTTTCACAATGATAAGAAACCTAGTATATATATATATATATATATATATATATATATATATATATATGAATAGCATTGCTGTACAAAGAAAAACATATCTTCAAAATAGTGAGATAGAAAATATAGAGATCTTCTTAATGGATGACAATGAGAAATGTTTTATCCAGAATAATTTTGGAGCATTTTTATTGGGCCATTCATCTTGATGTTTTCACACAATGTGAAGAACAGCTGCTGTGTTCATATGTGAAAGCTATTGTTAAATTAAATGAAATTGGCTTGTTAGAAAACTGCTGAGACTATTTCCATATCTCAAAGTAAAATAAATCTTATAATAAAACAAACAAAACAAACAACACGATGCCTCCCAATAAAGCAACTGTCAGCCACAAGAAGGTGTATATAAGTTACTTTGGGTATTTAAATGCACAATGTATGTATTTAAAGTTTAAATTCAATTTTATTTTTATTATTATTATTATTATTTGAGATACATCAGTATAAAGACAGGGGGTGGGGGCACACCTGTGAGAACATTTATCCAGTATTCATATGTTTATAATTATAAAGAAGGTTTTAGTTGTCAAAGAACCCTTGTGTATAAAGATTATTTCTGATTCTGAAAGAATAAGCAATTTTAAGAAAATTAAAAATATAGGTTCCTAATAGACCATTTTTTTGTATACTAAATATACTAAATTTTCCTTACCAGATCCACAAAATAACATAAAGTAATTTCATTGCACTTTTTTAAAATGTAAAACAGTGTAATAGGACTGAATGTTTTACACACTCTGCCTCCCTTGGCCTAAATTTATGACTCTTGTGATAGTAGGAGGACAGAGTTCAGTGGATGTCACTGATATATGAAGTGGTGCAGCAAAGAAGCCTGGGACATCACCAGAGGAATGCTTTAAATTTCACTGAAAGATTCTGTTTGGATTATGAACACAGCCTGAGTAGTTTTAATGTATTATCTTTACTAAATGCCACATGCACATTAAGCTAATTACAGAGTTATGGCTACCATTTGTCACAGTACAAAATTGGGTTGGATTATTTTTATTTGTAATGAATTAATTAAAAGGATTGTAAAAAGATGTTTTATAGAATTAGACATGCATAACAATCATCCCTCTGTGAAGTGGACTATGCAGAGAATTCAGCCATTTTAAGTGAAATTCCAAAACATATTGTGTGAAAGTGTTCAGTTTTAAGGGAAATTCACACTACATAGGGGGTCTTGAAAAACGTTTTAGGGCTGGCAGTGAAGCTTACACATCAGTCATGGCGTTTCATTGTAAACATGGCACAATCAGACTTCATTTCCGTTAAATCACCTTTATTCTCATATTACACACATATTGCACGGATATAGTTCGTTAGTTTACTAGTGTTTTTAGAATGCAAAGGGATGGTCAGTTTGCTGTCAATGCGACACAGTATCTTTTACGTGATGATGTTGCAGGGCATTCCCAACAAAATGATTTAACCAACTGAAGTTCCCTTAGTTAATATCAAATTATTAGTGTGTAGGGATACAGTGATTAGTGTGCAGGGATACTGCTTAGAGACCCTGTGGAATGCAATGCATCTCCTCTGTGGCGCGAAGGTGTGCTTCCTCCTCTTTACAATTCAAAGTCCTTCCATTACCACTTCCATTATGGTTGTGTCAAAAATGGCTCCCTATTTGCATTTTAGGGCACTACTGAATGCGTCACCTAAGGACTGTCAACACAAAGTCAAATTTGATCTGATTTTAAGGGGACTACAATCTCCCACAGTGCACTTGTAATTCATATTGAACATCATAGCTCACTACATGAGCGGAATGTCAAGCAGGATGCATTATGAATTTACTAAGCAATGGACAGTGGAGGAGTTTCTGAATTCACACATTTCTAGTGCTACTTAATGAACTAAATTGTGCCTCACTATATACAACAACATTACAGAGGCAAGACTGATGTTGCACTTAAGTGAACATCGTAACCAGAAGGGTTAGTTCATACTCATGGCCTTGACTAAAAATATGTTTAGCAACTAAAAAAAACACCCAACTATGTTCTTACTAAAATTTGAAAAGCAGAGATCTGGAACAGTGCCTTGAATGCAGTATATTTCCTACAGAGCTAAAAACTGGTCCTCTATATTAAATGCCTTTAAGCAAAATGCCTCACTGTACTTATTTAGTTCATTAAGGACAGCTTTATCCTTAATCAAAACAGGATTTTGGGGTAACCTAAGGTTTCAGTTGTTTTTTTCCTTGAATGTATTGCTAAGAACCTCCCCTGGCAAAAATTATGGAATCAGCACACTTAAGGGATGTTCACCCAAAATTTTAACTTTGTTAAACACAAGAAAAAAAAACTACCTGAAACAAATTCCACTAAATTGGTTTAATTAATGGCATATATTTATTCAAATTAAGTTGAGAAAATAAACATAGAACTTCTGATTATTGAGGGTTAAAAGGAATAACTTTGTAATTTAAATGCCTAAAACAAATAATATATTATAAAATCTTACTTCTTAAGATGCAAGATACTCCGCAGTTAAAAGGGTGCATTAACACACATTAGCAAGCTTTTAGACTTGTCTGATTGAAAAAGATCATCACCCAAACAAGAGGGCTGTCATTTGAAATAATGGAAAGGATTAAAAAACCCTTTTAAGAATATAATCTAACTCAACACATCTTGTGGCATAAGATGTTGGTATTTATCCGGTCATTCATTCATTCATTCATTATCTGTAACCGCTTATCCAATTCAGGGTCGCGGTGGGTCCAGAGCCTACCTGGAATCATTAGGCGCAAGGCGGGAATACACCCTGGAGGGGGCGCCAGTCCTTCACAGGGCAACACAGACAAACACACACATTCACTCACACCTACGGACACTTTTGAGTCGCCAATCCAACTACCAACATGTGTTTTGGACTGTGGGCGGGGACTTGGGGCAGGTGCTCACAGCGGCTCTCTGCGCTTGTAGCAGTAGGTGAAGTAGTGTGTTTTCTTCTGTTTTGTCTTCACATGTGCAGAATTCTCACTTTTTCCTCTATTTTTGCCTCTGGATTTAGTCCTTCTGGGCTACGGAGTATTTCTTGGGCTTGGTCTCGGCTTGTTTTTCCCTTTTGGCTTTGCCTTTTTTATAATAAAATCCAAATGACTCATGTCTGTCTTTAGCCTTTGCTTACATCCAGTAAGCAACTGAAACTAGGCTTTACTTACAATTAAAAAAAATGGGGATCATGTTCCTTCCCTGGAAATAAACTTAGGAACGCTTTCACCACCACCCGCCGTTCCCTTACAGACGTACTCAGCTACGGTGTATGCGTAACATGTTGTATTTTTCTACAACACAAATTTCATTGGGGCATAATTATGAAAACAGTGAAACATGTATTTAAACATAAAAACTTATGTTTTACATTTTCAGTTATCAATACATTTTTAATCAAGTAGTACATTTGTCATTTGGCGTACCACCTCTTGCTGCTTCATGTACCACTAGTGGTACATGTACAACAGTTTGAGAACCACTGACCTAGCCAAATCCAGAAGTAGAAGATTTGATGATGTCATAGCGTTTCAGAAAAGTGAGATGAGTTAGAAGAAAGTTAAAATGAAACTATTTATGAAATTATTTTCTGGTCAAGTCAAGTCAATAGTCATTAAAAAATTAGTGAAATGTCATATTATATTATGTCACCATGTCCGTAAGTATACAAGTTATTCATTATTATACGTTTATTAATTCAAATCTGAGAATAAATTAAGAAGAGTGTGTGTACAATGCTTATGTGGCCCCTGTTTGTGTGCTCTGCACTTGCTATAACATGACTAAGCTGTGTTTCTCAGATGTCAGGCTCACTCTCTGTGGAGGGGCTCTCCAAGGAGAGAGTACAGCCTCTGTCCTGGAGACTTCAGCATACCACTCTGCTCTTTGGGGGGTGGAGATCAATCTGTTATGATGCGGCACACTAAAGCTTTTCAGTATGAATTTACTATAAGAGAAAATGGAGCTAATGAAAAGTGGCATGCACCAAAATACATGCATGATATGTGAACATTTCCTTTGCAGAGAAGTCTGTAGCAGACAATTTCCTTTTGTTCAGATTAGCTTTACCATCTGTCTGTTTGCCTGACCCTGTGTCTCATACAGACATGTAGACATACACACACACACACACACACACACACACACACACATATATATGTACGCTTACACTACCAAAACAGATGCTGTCACTAAAGAGTCAAAAAGACAGAAACATAAAAGAAAGGAATTATGAACTATATTTTAACCCCTAAAATGTAACAGAGTAGGAAGTAGATGCAATTTTAAAAGATACATTTAGCCATATCAAAAATGAAATGTTCTATATTTCTCTGTAGTTTCTCCTAGACATCAGTGAGATCAGATGGAGAAATAAGAGACTTTAGCATGAGCCTCCTGCTTCTCAATTGTGTCTCCTGAGATAAGCAATCTCATAATTGTCTCCTCTTAAGTTTTAGTGGAGATCTCAGTAAAGTTATCTGTGCTCAGTGTAGCTAAACACTAAACCCTACACTCCCACTTATCTTCTCTCTCTCTCTCTCTCTCTCTCTCTCTCTCTCTCTCTCTCTCTCTCTTTCTCTCTCTCTCTCTCTCTTTCTCTCTCTCTCTCTCTCTCTCTCTCTCTCTCTCTCTCTCTCTCTCTCTCTATATATATATATATATATATATATATATATATATATAGCCATTACGGGACAACATATTAGTGTGTAATCCTGAACATAAAGTTAATAAATAAATAAATAATCAAAGTCTGCACTGCGTTTGAGCTTAGGACTAGATTTAATCCATGTTCGTCAATCCATCCTGTGATGCTTTTAAGTAATGTTTCTTAATGCTGCTTAGCGTTGTGAATGACTGGGTCACCGACAGGTGGCACGTGTAATGAGTGAGGATCTGTGTTGATGCTGAAGATGCTCAGAGCGCATTCTGTTGATGGGATGTCTAGTAGAGGTGCTTAAGTCACTGAGGATAATACGGCATAGCCACCTGCTTATTTAATGTAAAAGCAGGATGCAAAACCCCTTAAACCTTTGAGATAGTAAAGTGTGTTTGCATGTAAGAGTTAGACAGGGTCACACTATGGGATGAATAAAAGGGTTTTGGGTGTGCTGTATCTTTATGTTGGTTGTGTAAGTGTTCAAAGGGGTTTAAGTGCAAATAGGAGGAAGTGTTGTAGGACATGTCATATGAGTTGTTTAAATGTTGAGTTAATTCACATTTATGTCTGGAGTGTACAAAAAGTAATATACTTTTAATAAAAATGCTCTTGTCCTTTACCCTATAGTCTCTCTTGAAACATTCTGTATCACTGTTTTACATCACACTTCCTTTCCAATCACAGAATAATAATGTGGTGAGCTAAGACAGCAACTTTCACCATGTTCTTCAGTGGTCAGGGACTCCACAGGACCACCATTCACCACCACATGAACTGTGGTGGTCTTCTTGGGGTACTCACCATTGAAGAACAGGGTGAAAGGTGGCAAACAAAGTATGTAGGGCAACAGATGGACTACAGTTTGTAATTGTAGAACTACAAAGTGCTCCTGTATGGTCAGTGGAGCCGAGAGAATGAATAGTCAGTATAGAAACAAGGAAATGATCATTATGTTATGTTTGATCTGTGTAGCTTTCAGTCTTGAATGTGTCACCCAGACTTTTGAACTTGTTACAGTCTGGGTGATCCTTTAATCTATTTATTGTGTACAATATGCGTGCATTAGTGCAATTCCAGAGAGGTCATCTATGTTCTTGTATATGGCTGACATTTGGCTTCTGTGGCCCATACTTGGTATTGTTGGGGTTTTCTAGCCTTGCAAAGTTTATTATCTGTGACTTCCATGTTTCTTTTTCTTCATAGGAATATTCTACACAGTGACAGCTGACAGATGTCTATCTGCTCCATGTTATAATGGAGGCTCATGCATAGACACAGAGACGGATTATACATGCATCTGTCCGACTGACCCCCTTGCCTATGTGGGTAAAGACTGTGAGCATCTATATGATGTCTGTGTTGATATCAACTGCCTGAACTGTATTAGTATCCTGGGTACAAAGAACTACACTTGTCCCTGTTCAGAAGGCTTCAAAGGCCCTGAATGTACAGAGAAGCTTAATGCATGTGAGAGCAACCCCTGCACTGGCATTAGGAGCCGCTGTGTGGATGGAGTTAACGGATATTCCTGTTACTGTCCCAGTGGCTACAGCGGTGACGACTGCCAGACACGAGTGAGGGAGTGCTCAGATGACCCATGCTTTAACAATGCCACCTGTGTGTGGGCACCGAGCGGCTATGAGTGCCAATGTGGACGGGGATTTCAGGGCAGCCACTGCGAACAGGATATTGATGAATGCCTTTCCCAGCCTTGTCAGAATGGTGCTATCTGCGTAGATGGTATCGATGTGTACCAGTGCTTTTGTGTGCCTGGCTTTCAAGGGTACCACTGTGAGATTGACATAAATGAGTGTGCATCACAACCCTGTGAAAACAATGGGACATGCATTAATGGGAAGGACCGCTACGTCTGCGAATGTCTTGTAGGGTTTACAGGTAAGGATACTACTGGATTTAAAGAAATAATTTAGAATAATATGCATTTAATTAATTAATATACACGATTTTCCCATATACATAAAAGACATTCCATTAGTCAAGACATGTTTTGGTGACTGAATTTTGCACCAGGGTTCATTGAAACTCCCCTTATAAAGAATGTATTTAAATACAATAAAGTGTCTTTGTGTTTTTATGGTCACAGATATTCAGTTGTGCATGCATGAATTTAAATAAAACACAGACTTATGGTCATTACATTTACACTTAAGGCATTTAGCAGATGCTCTTTTCAGCGAGTACAAATAGGTTAGAGTCTAAAATGTCCTTGAGCTGACACTTAGATGGAAAATAGAGAACTAACAGAACATAAGTTCAATAACAAACACTACCTGTGAAATTGCACCTAGATAAAAGACAGAGCAAGTACAAATACATTGCCTTTGGGTATAACCAATACTTGAGACAGCACTGTAGTGCAGCAAGCAGTGTCGCAGTCACACAACTCCAGGGACCTGGAGGTTGTATGTTTGAGTCCCGCTATGGGTGACTGTCTGTGAGAAGTTTGGTGTGTTCTCCCCGTGTCCGTGTGGTTTTCTTCCAGGTGCTCTCCCACTGTCCAAAACCACACATTGGTAGGTGGATTGGTGACTCAGAAGTGTCTGTGTGTGTCACCCTGTGAAGGACTGGTGTCCCCTCCAGGGTGTGTTCCTGCATTGTGCCCAAAGTTTCCGGGTAGGCCCCTGGACCCACCGCAACCCTGAACTGGATAAGTGATTACAGAAGATGAATGAATGATCATCCATCACTTAGTGCTCATTTGAAGGAAACGTCTTAGGTTTTTTAAGGCGGAATGGAATTTTTGAGGAGAAAAACAAAACGTTGTTTGTTCATGGCTGATGTTTAACTGATGTTTAAGTTTTTATTTACTGTTTGAATTACCACAGAAACTTGTATCTCAATTTGTTTTGTTTTCTAGCACTTTCAGCCTATTTACATCCATTCAGTTAGCAGTCTCTCAAATTTAGCAAAAATATATCAATATCACCCACCTATGGAGCAAGAATATAACAATATTCTCATCTATTTTGATGATTTTCAATATTTGAAAATCTGTATTCTGCTGTGAGCAGAGAGAAGAAGCCTTTTTTTTTTTTTCGTAAACACATTTGACCAGTTTCCAGTTTGTAACGAAACTGGAGAGCTAGCAAATGGTGAGGAAACATCTTCTGAATTTTATACAAAGTGTTTTTTAATTACAATTGTGAACATCGCTTTTAAGTAATTTACAAAGATATTAATCTTCAGTTAGCACTTAAGGACCACAAGAGAACTGTTCAATACTACCTGAAGTGATACAGCAGCACTAAATTGTCTTGTGAGAGTTGGACTTGTGTTTTTGATCCAATGCTAATCATCCAAGAACCTCACTCATTTGTTCCTTACCTCACTAATGGTCACGTTGCTGATTGCCATTAAATCTGCATAGGCACATTCCAAATCCAAAGCCTTCTGAGAAGATTAGAAATGGTTACTGTAAGTGTATAATGAGAAGGTGTCCACAAATGTTTGGTCATGTTTGGTCACCAAATATTAGCATTGTACAGTAATTTAAAATTAAAGGAAACAAACATTTGACACAAAACATGTCTTCACAGAAACCTTATATATATGTCTTTAACTCTTTGTCATGTTCTTCTAATAGTTTTTGCAGGGTAACAGAGCTCATTAGAGGATACTGTTGCCATGATGGTTGTTCTTGGTCTGTTAAAATATTTAGGATGGTAGTACATTGCAAAATAACATACATTTGAAAGCCAGGAACCAGTGTTTCCCAGTTATATATTTTTTCAGAACAACACAATGCCTCTGCTCCCCATAATGAGCACTGATGATAGTTCTTCCTCCAGTAAGCAACACTACTGCTACAAATGGTTCTTTGAATGATGCCACATAAGAGCCACTTTTGGTTCCATACAGAACACTGTTTGTTAAAGAGATAGGAGCATGAAGAAACTTTTAATGGTTTAAAATCCATCATTCAATCTTAAGGTTCTTTATCTATTTAAATGTATCAGCAAAATGGTTCATTATGGGTACAAAAGTGGTTCTTCTATGGCATGACTCAAAGAACTTTTGTAGCACTTTTATTTTTAAGCATGTTTGGTAGTTGTTCTATGGGATCGAAGCAAACAGGTTTGCCTTCATTCTGCATGAAGGCATAAGTGTGCCTTGAAATCCTCTGACCCTGTCACTGGTGCAATGTGGAAACACTTTTGAAGGGTTTAATTAATTGTATTAATTTCATATGTCAGTGGTTTTTTGTCAGTGTTTATGGTTGATCACTGTGTAACTAGTTGTGTGCTGATAAGTTATAATACTTTTATTCTGTGTTCATTTAAATAATGTTTTAATGCTTTCCCTTTTTTAATAGTTCCCTTTATACATTCATTCTAATCTTAGCTGAACAATGTAAGAAATGCATAAACATTAATATTCATTTTAAACTAACTAAACAAAACATCAGTTACACGCTTGTATAATTTGAATGCTAATTATGAAGATTTGGCTAATGTATTTGCTGATTTAATGTTGATTGTCATTGCAGGAGTGAACTGTGAGGTGGAGATAGACGAGTGTGAGGTGGCTCCGTGTCAGAATGGTGCTACCTGTCAAGACTATGTGGGGCTGTACCTGTGTGTGTGTTTGCCTGGCTTCGAGGGTGTTAACTGTCAGGTGGACATTGACGAATGTGAATCTATGCCCTGCCTCAACAATGGCACATGTACTGATATGGTGAATAGGTAAGAGAACATATTATAGCCACAAAAATACATAATCAGTTATAGCAAGTAATGCATCCAATTAAACAACATTAATACTACAAGCTTACAGAATACACATGTGCTTTTTTGGTTGAAGTTATTGAGGCAAGTTTTTTGAATGTTTCTTAAATCCATGTTATTAAATCATTGATAAAAATAATATTTTGAAGAATTTTGGAAGCCATGGTATGAGCTGTGCCCCAGGCCCAGTGATAAATTGTCTCACATTCAAACTCAAGATCAAAGATTTGAATTCCTTCATGGTACACAAGAGATTTAATTCACAGTATTTGAGATTTACAAATTGTAATATTCTGGCATTCAATGCATGCTCCCAAATAGTGATGACTTACACTGCCATACAAAGGGTATATGATATAATCCCAAAATCAATTGATCAAAATCATTTAAAATGGATATATCAGTTGTGTTCCATGTGAAGGTAAACAGAGAAGCATAAAAAAGCACTGTTGTATTTGGCTGTACACAATTCCTCATTACAAAATTAAACCATTAGTCATGGTTTGATTGATTTCATTAACGTGACTAAAGTTTAAATTGCCATAATATTCTAAAAATGAAGGTCTTTTTGGCTGCTTGCATGAAACATTGAGTATTCATTTGATTTCATATTAATTTAATTTTTTATAAGATAAATGGTACATTTAAATTTAAAATGTACTGTTATTGAAAACTGTCAGAAACCGAGTGTCTGAAACTCGGTATAGGATTATAGATTGCTTTTACTTAAAAACGTAATGGCAAAATCTGTTTAGGATATTTATTTATAAGGCTATATTTGGTCAAAAATATCCATATTTTCCATACTTTTTCAAACTGAGACTCTAGTGCACTCTATTTATACTTAATGAAAAATGGATGATGGCACAAAAGAAGAACTACAGTTCCTTCAAAAATGATGGTGATGTTTTCAGGACAGTGAACAGGTGTTATTTCAGCTCAGACCACAACATCACTGAATTTAGGATTCTCTGGATTGGGAGAAGCAGGAAAGACTGTCTGAATGCAGTGCACAAGCTGTCAGTTGCAGCTGTATTGTACACAGCATGTTTGTTTGATTGGTTCTGGTTGGTCTGACTCATTTAAAGGTGATTCACAAGCTCCATCTTATTATGTTAAGACAATGTAAGTGCTTAGTTTTTAATTACATGCAATATTTATATACTGTTTTCAGCATAAATTTTAATGTTATTGTATTCATTCATTCATTCATTCATTCATTCATTCATACTGGAATTCTGTGAAGCTGCTTTGTGACAACATCAGTTGTGAAAAGCGCTATATAAATAAATTTGATTTGATTTGATTTGATTCACACTCATACCTATGGAGACTTTTGAGTAGCCAATCCACCTACCAACAATTGCTTTTGGACTGTGGGAGGAAACCAGTACCGTGCCACCCTGTATTAGTTTGTCCTTAATTATTTCATTTGGTAGAATAAATTGCGATTTGTCTTCTGCTTTAGCAATGACTCGTCACATTAATGTCTTTGAGAGGGACTCATTCGTCACTCTTAGCCCATTGTCTGTGAACATGACTCACTTTCACTAATCCATCTGCCAGGAAATCAGTTTCATTCATTAGCACGCCACTAAATACAGATCCACATAATAATTTCAGAGCAGTGAATGTTGAGAGAGACAGTTATGTAAGTCTCTGTTTGAGGCTATGTGACATCAGATTTTGGCTGATTAGATCTTTAAATGGAATTTTTTTGTTAATGAGAATTACGCTTGGCATGTCTGGATCATCCAGGAGAGTTCAGATGCAAATGGATCTTACTTGATCTAAATGGATGTTCTTTATCAAATTACAGAGACTACTTACCGGTGTTCTTACCGGTTATGTTTTATTAAAATATTTTGAGGACTGATATTTTTCATTTGTAATTCAAATTAGAGATAGCCTACTGAGATATGTTGCTATGAAAAGCCAATTTGTATATAGGTCTATGGAATGGGCACTTATAACCCATGTACTTTCTTGATTTTCTGATTGATTTTCCCTTTTGATTTTGAACTGAACTGCTTGAAATTGATTTTCTGGACTGGGCATATATTAGTAACTATGATATTATTATTTTTCCAGCATATTAACAGCATTAAATTAAAAGACAGTGTGCACTTAATTTTTTGTAAAATGCCATATTTAAATAAAATATCTTGTTTTAACTGTTCTTCCTTTACTAATTTAAAAACATAATTTGATCCATGGGCGGCACGGTGGCACAGCAGGTAGTGTCGCAGTCACACAACTCCAGGGACCTGGAGGTTGTGGGTTTGATTCCCTCTCCGGGTGACTGTCTGTGAGTTGGTGTGTTCTCTATGTGTCCTCCGGGTGCTCTGTATCGACACATGTTGATAGGTGGATTGGCGACTCAAAATTGTGTGAATGTGTGTGTGTCTGTGTTGCCCTGTGAAGGACTGGCGCCTGTGTATTCCTGCCTTGCGCCCAATGATTCCAGGTAGGCTCTGGCCCCACCGCGACCCTGAACTGGATAAGCGGATACAGATGATGAATGAATGAATTTGATCCATACACAGGTTCATGGTCCTGGGGTTGTGGATTCCAGACCCATGTCTGTGAGGAGTTTTCTCCAGGTGTTCTGGTTTCCTCCCATAGTTCAAAAACACATGTTGGTAGATGGATTGGCTGCTCCAATCTGTCCATAGGTGTGAGTGTGTGCTGTCCTGTGAAGGACCCCTCCAGGGTGTGTTCCCGACTTGCACCCAGTGATTCTGGGTAGGCTCCACACCCATAAACTGGATAAGCAGCTACAGACAATGATTCAATGAATGGAAAAATCAATTAATTTGATTAGAATCCAGACTTTGTTTTACATATACCTTATAGAATTTTAAAATCAGGCAAAATATTTGTGAAATTGATCTTACAGAGAATGTTTTCTCCCTACAAAATTGAGCAGTTACAAGAGTCACAAAAAAGATTAAGTACTAACAAAACAAAATATTTGAAACAAAAGACAGATACAACCACCACTTTTTGTTCAGTAAAAGAAACTCTAGAACATTTGTTTGAACTTTTTATGTAAACTTACAAATACAATTTGGAATGATTTTTATGATTGGTTACCCCATGGATTAAGTAACATTCGTAAATTTCAATATATTCATATACAGTGTCATGTTGATAATCTTGCATTTGACATTTCTGTAATAGTTAATTTATTGTTATGGGTAAATATCATGTCCATCCATCCCTGTTATACCTTCTTTAAGAATGATTTTGTTGGTTACTATAATTCATTAAAACTTTTTATTTTAAGAACCAAACCAAACCAAAAAAAATGCCAAGTTAGTTACATATGGTTCCTATCAGTTAATTAGTATGTGCCTCTACAGTATATGTACCTGTATTTTAATCCCCTAAAATAAATGATTGTACTTTGTGTTCCTGTTCCTTTTTTATTTCCAGCTATGAGTGTGAGTGCAGTGGAACAGGTTTTATGGGAGAAGTCTGTGAGGAGGACATTCCTGAGTGTGCGTCTGACCCCTGCCATCATGGAGCTACCTGTGAGGAAGGAGTTAACCAGTACACCTGCCACTGTTGGCCAGGTAATCTACTATTTTATTATTATGCACTTTTAGAGTCCTGTGTATGTAAGTGCAGATGCCGTTAATGTGTCTTGATTTAAACTTAATTTGTACCCACATTTGACGGAAGTTAATATTTAATGTACTAGGACAGCAAAAAAGTCCACACACAGTGCATGCCTCTGCAAACCATTTAAAATGTATTAATTCATTATCTGTAACCGTTTTACATGGTTCAGGATTGTGGTGAGTCTGAACTTAACTGGAATCATTGGGCACAGGGCAGGAACACACTCTCCACAGGGTGGCAGTCCATTACAGGATGTTCTGGCAGCTGGAAATGTTCTGCGGGCTTTAGGTGTTGGATGGCACATGCACATGCAGGAGATACAGTGTGATTTTCCAGAACATTAGCAACCCTGTTCACACACGCTCACTCAGAGTTTACACTGATTTTTTTTTTTTTTGTCATGGGTGTTTGTGTTCATACATACAGCTCCTCCTTTTGGGTTAACGTGCATGTGTGAAAGGGGCTAGAGGATGACCTGAGGTGTGGTTTGAAAAACACAACCTTGGAACCCTGGAGTTGTCTGACAGAAACACTACTTGTTGTGCTACTGCACTGCCCCAGTTAAAAATGAGATTATGTAAATTATGTTCTTTCCCACCAAAAACTCTTTAGGGCATTTATATTACTCTGGTTAAGAAAACAATACATATTTCTCACTTGTATTTCTGCCACATCTTGCTGTATCTGGCAGTGTGTTTTTAATATAAACATCTATCTGGTTCTGACCGTTTAAATCATGGTTGTTTTTGTGGTAAATATAAATTTAGCATATTTTTTGAATGGTGCATGCTGCTGTGCTTTAATGGGACTTGTGTTTCAGGGATGTACAAGACAGTCCTGCAATAATTTACCAAATTTTACGACACACTGACCTCTAGAGGCCAGAAAAAGCAGTTGCACATTCTAACAGTGGATCATGCACTTCAATATTTAGTGATTTGACTTTCTTTTAAAATCTAATTGAACTCAGTTTGTTGATTAAATATATGATTGATTTAATTAGAATTTTGGATAACAATACAACAAAAGCTAGTTATATATATATATATATATATATATATATATATATATATATATATATATATATACGTGTGTGTGTGTGTGTGTGTGTGTGTGTGTGTGTGTGTGTGTGTGTGTAACTTAAAAAGTCTGTTTCTTTTGCAGATTCTAAGTTACTAGTTCAAAGAGACATATTATGCAATAAATATTAGCTAAGTGTTAAAATAATTAAATAAAATTAAATGTTCCTTTTAAATTTACATGGGCTCTGTGCAGAGGGTTTTTTTAACAATTGTTTTAGTACAAATTGTTTTAGTAGCAAAAACGTATCACTTGACCAGTGGTGTAAAAAATCTATAAGATTTGCATGTAAATATGGAAAAACCTGAATAAAAATTACCCCAAATATTAGAAAATCTCATCTCATCTCATCATCTTTTCCACTTTAGAAAAAAATCAATTTTAAAGAAAATTTTTAATTGTAAAGAAAACATTTTTTACAGTAAACATCCTAGCGTAACCTTGGCTACCAGAGGGAGGCACATAGCCCTTATTTAGTAATTAAGAACATAGACTGGACCTGCCCTTGCATTCAAGGAGGTCTCTTACAACTCTGTGCTCACCCTTGCGTTTTCTTTTGAAAGTGCTGAGAAGTGAGCAGTTAATTTGGTTAACCCACTGAGTTTAATTCTGGAACTCATTCCTGTTGTATCTTTTGGTTTGTCCAGACTTTGTCCCTAGAATCTTCTCACCTTAGGTCTCCAGTGGAAATTTTAAGTTCTTTATATTGTCCTCTGCTCTTCATATATAGCTTTGGCACAGCAGGTAATGTCACAGTCACACAGATCCTGGGGTTGTGGTTCAAGTCCCTTTTACAATAGCTTTTACATAGTAAAGCCTGTACCTATGGACAGACAATGACCTTTTACACAGTAACGTAAGTGTTATTAATGTGTATAATTTTGTCCTATAGAGGAAGAGATGGCACTTTTACTAAATAAATTATTTTACTAAATTTAATTTTAGATGTTTATTACACATTTATACACTATTTAATTCACACAGTCCCCTATTTTTGTGACCGTAAGACCATTTCAATCACAAAACAATTAAACCACATAAGTAAAGGGATGTTTTCACTAAAATCATATTTAACTTTTTCAGGGTTAGAGACAGATTATTTCTTCATACAATGCTCTAGGTCATATGGGCATCTCGTAATGAGCGAGCTGAGATTGTTCGGAACATTTTGATATAAAACGTGGGCAACGTAATTATTATCCATGTACTTTACAGAAATTTCACAAAATTTGCAAAAAATGAGAAAATATCCTTAGACCCAAAAGAGTTAATTGAGTTAACCCATATTATTAAAAAAATAAAAATAATAAAAAAAAACATGGAGATGAAGTGCATGTAAATGTGAATTTAAGATTTGAATGAAAATTTGAAAAAGCTGAGGAAACCCAGAGGGTTAAATGGTAAAACATATTAACAAATATGTGCTGAAGCTGACAGGCTTAATGCTGAGTGTTGCAGAACACAAAGTAAGGTCAGTGTCTGGCAAGATCTGAGGTTTAACAGTGTAGATGGATGTGGGTTCACTATTTGGCAAATAATGTCACCATTGCCATTTCTATGATTTCTATAACTGGTTATCAATGACTGTTACTGTATTAACAACAACATTAATAACTATTAATAAAGAGACCTTAAACCATTTAAAACCTTTATAAGTGTAATTCTAAAGTATCAAAAACATATCTAGCATACACTATAAATCTAAAACCTAAGATATGAGAGGATATATTTACCAGTTTAAATGTTCAGGAGTTCGCTTCCACAAAGAAACATTTTTTTAAAACCATTTTTTTTATACATGATGGTGTAGCTAGACAAATTTGTAGCTCAACAAAAGATTGAGTATAGTCAAACTGATTAGAAAGTAGTTAAATGGATCTGAGACAAGCAGTCATCAGCATTCTGTCAATTTCTGTGTCTTCTAACTTAAAGGAAACATGGTTTTTAACACTTTTTTATTTTAATTAATTTATTTTATTTTTTCTTACCATTTTCTAGCTCTTCAGACTGTTTGTGTGCTCAAACTCAGTATATATTTTTTGTTTACAAAACCCCAGTGTCTGTTAATTGGTCTCTGTCCAGTTTGCTAGGTTTTCTCTCTCTATCCACAGCAGAAATACAGCATCTAGAGGGCTAGACAGGAAAGAGACCTCCAAAAATTTAAAAGCATGAACTGAGATAAAGATATTGTTCTGTTCCTACTCTGGTGTTTAATATTAATAATATGTTTTTGCTGTAGATGGGACTGACTTTAAATTCAGGAGAGCTCCAACAGCAACAAAACTAAAAACTCAAAGAAGCAAAGTGCAACAAAAATAAATAACTCAAGTAACAAATGAGTTTCTGAAGTGATTCAATTACTTACAGACAAGTTAAACTTATGTTATGTACCAATAACAGTCATTTTCTGCAGTGCTGGATGCAGAGTAGCAACAACAGGCTCTATTCTCTCTATTACAGAGAGAGTAATAGCAACCTAGTGATGCCTAGTGTTGCTTTAATAGACACAGAGCTTCGGAATGTAAACAAATGTCAAATTTAAACAGCATATCCCCACAATCGTAGATGTTGCCTTTAATAAAAAATAAAATACAAATTGTCTAGATATATTGATCCAATCATGGTCTGCATAGAGATTATTAGAAATATATTACAGGATGAATATCTCTCAAGTCTAAATCCAGTTTGATCAAAATGAATGAATACCAATATATTTTTATCCTCATTCCCCTTCTTAACAGAAGACACATAGTTGCTGTGCAAATAGAGCTGGGCTGTTTGTTATTTATGACAGAATTTTCCATATTAGGAATGTTAGTTTGGGAAAAAATACTGTTAAATTCACAACCACGGCCATCAGCTCTGGTTGCCTCACCTGATGAGAAAGTCTGAGTATCCTTAAGGAAAATTAATATCTATAATTTTTTTCAACAGTTCGGAAAGTGGTCTCTGATTCATTCCTTTTTCTTCAAGAATTCAAAAGATAAAACAACTTTAAACATCACATGTGCGAGTGACTGAGTGTGTGAAACTGTGAGATAGTGGCACCCTGTCAAGGGAGCGTTTCCTGTCTTGCAATGTCAGCTCTGTACCAAATAACTGATCATTCTGGTGGAGATTGACAGCCATCAAATCATCCAGAGGGTTGCTGGACATTGGTGATGGTTGAGGTGGCTCATTAATGTTCCAAAGAATGTAAACCATATTGAGTGTGTACAAAAGTGTTAGCAGTGAAGAAACTTTCATTCATTCATTCATTCATTCATTCATTCATTCATTCATTCATTCATTATCTGTAACCGCTTATCCAGTTCAGGGTCGCAGTGGGTCCAGAGCCTACCTGGAATCATTGGGCGCAAGGTGGGAATACACCCTGGAGGGGGCGCCAGTCCTTCACAGGGCATGAAGAAACTAAATAATAATAAAAAAAATATGTGTTTTCGGACCGTGGGAGGAAACCCACGCAGACACATCAAACTCCTCACAGTCACCCAGAGCATGAATTGAACACACAACTTCCAGGTACCTGGAGCTGCACCACCGTGCCACCCGTTTTGCATATTGTGTAAACTATTAATTTAGGATATTTATCCATATAATAAATTACTTTTTGGGTAAACATTGCAAGACTGTTTATTCCAATATGAACATAAAATTATGAAAGCTGTTCTGAATTAAAACTTTTTTCTTCAGGAATGCTGCCAGAAGCTCGAATTTGGCTATGTATATATAGTGGGCCATATCAGCAAAAGACTGCTCAACTAAGCACCAAAGACACTTTTCTTGAAGGGGTTGAATAATTCTGAGACTGTATTAGTCATTAGAAGTGATATTTTGTTTTGTATTTGGAGATTCCTCTTGTCATATTAGTTGTGTTGAGCTATTTAAATTGTTCTTATTTTATTGGTTTATTGCAAACAGCTGAAAGCTTGCACATTTTGCTAATAAACCTAGAGTGAGTGTTGAATAATTCAACTATAAACTAAAATCTGATGTTTTTTTCTGTTCTAGGCTATGAGGGGCACAACTGTGAGGTGGATGTAGATGAGTGTGCGGCTCAGCCTTGTGAGAACAGTGGAGAATGTTTTCAGAAGTCAGACAGGACCCACTACCATGTCCTGTCTCAGCTTCAAGTGGATTTTAGCTACATTAATGCTGCTGGCTTCCTGTGCCATTGTCAGTCTGGGTTTACAGGTGAGCATTACTAAAGCTACTAAAGATCCAAGATCTGATTTACCTGTCACAGCTTTCAAACCTGTTAACTTGTTAGGTGCAATAACCTGTTGAGACAGTTCTTTAAATTGGTCTCAGACAGTAATGCTCTTTGTTGTCTTTTATTCGCAGGTGAAAACTGCTCTATTAACATAGACGAGTGTGAACTGATGCCTTGCCAAAATGGGGGAAGTTGTGTGGACATGATTAATGCATTTCAGTGCATTTGTCCTCCAGGGTTTACAGGTGAGATATGTCTGTGATAGACTGTGTTGGTGTTTATTGTCTAGGCTGTGCTCTTTCTCTGATTTTTTTAAAAGAAGAAGACAATGAACCTTTTGGTTTTTTGAAGTCGTATTGCCATGGGCAGTGTCCAGTCTTCCTTCAGGCAGACAGTGTAACTAAATGGTCGAGTAGTGGAGCTGAAAGACATGGCTCAGGAGAGCTCACTCCATGATCCCAGCATGTCTTCTAGCATAGCCCTTGTGTCCTGATTCACACTGAGCCCCCTAATCCTAATCTTGCCTCTCATTCTTACTGCTGTCTTGGTCTGGGGCTGTACAATTGGCTTTGATTTTCTTCCGTTCTACACACAATCCAATGTGAAACAGCTCAACTCTTTTACAGTGACATCAGACACATGTTTGAAGCAATTGTTACAGCACTTGTGCACTTGTAACTTGAATGAAATAATAGTCTTGAAGCAGAAAACATAAAGGCAGAAAATAAGAAGAGAAAGCAGAGGGAGAATAAAACAGCTGTAGATGCCATATGCTGGCTTCTTCAGTGTTTGTCCTGGACTGCATGTGTGTTTGAAGTTTAGTGCAGAGGATTAGAAAAAAGCTCCTTAGGCCTGATCAGCACTAAAACAAAGCAAATGTGTATGGAGACATTTGTGCAAACCGCCAAAGACCTTTCTCCTTTGCACAGGGTGTTATGATTTTTATTATTTAGTCAATATACCAGTCTGTATCTACATTAAGATTAAATTTAAGATTTTATTGATTCCAAAGGAGATTGCAGAGAGAAAACTGACCTTGTCGTAATAGTGTTGCTGTAGGGCAGCGTTCATAAGAATTTACCTAATGACTTTAAACTTACAGAAAAATATATAATCTTTCAAGCTTTCAAGTTGTCAAAGTCAGATGACCTTTAACAAAATCACCTTCAGTGTTTAAAACATTTGCATGAAGTTGTAAATTAATGTACATCTTCTAAAATATTTCACTCAGTGCTTATAGGATTTATGCTCAGCCCCATCTTCTTGCTGAAATCATGTTGTGTGTAATGAGTCTGCCACAGGCCAGTAATGTTAACCATATTGCTGCTGGCCTGGATGGACAGGCATTCTTTTGTCATCATTGACAGGAACCAGCTGGGTTGGGAGGGAGGGAGGGAGGGAAGGAGAAGGGGATGGAGACAGAGGGAGACAGAGAGGGAGGGATAGAGGGAGGCAGGGTTGATGATTAGCACAGCCAGGGCAGCTCAGTGGTGGGGGAGTGGTAATGGACTCATCCTTGTGTGTGAGTTTGTGTGTGTGTGTATGTGTTTGAAAGTGTGTTAAAATATGTGAGAGAGAAAGAGGCGGAGAGAGAGAGAGAGAGAGAGAGAGAGAGAGAGAGAGAGAGAGAGAGAGATAGAGAGAGAGAGAGAGATAGGGAGGGGGAGGGAGAGCGAGTAAGAGTGAGAGTTGGTGGACAGCTGCCTCGGGACCTGTCACTTTTCTGTCAGTGTCCGCCACAGCTCACCCTGTTGAGGAACATTACTGTCGCTCGGACGTTTGGCAGGATGAGAGGACTAACAGTGGCACTGATTTGGTGTGGGTTGATTTCCCTGACAGGTAAAGCATCTCCGTGCTTTCCATGGTGCTCCTGGCACAGCCTGCCTCCATTAGCAAAGGGTGGAGGACTTAGCAAAGCTCAGAAAATGGTGCGTTTTCTCATGTCTGCAGAAGTGTAGGTTTGAAATGCCGAGACATTATGTTTAAGTTTGATAAAAGTATGTTTCAACCTAGTGTCAGTGTGTTTTAGTGAAGACTGAAAGTTATTTTTATTTTAATTAGTTTGGTTTGCTTTTCTTTGTATTGATAAGTAGGTATTATAACAATATTTAAATAATTAACCACTAACACTACACAGAACACTTTACCTTGTACAGGTTTTCTAAAACTATCTTTAAGTTTGCAACATATATTTTCAACTCATTTCAAATTCAAAATGCAGAGATGGTAAGATCATTTTTTGTTGTTTCCCAGGAGGGAAAATTGATCTCTTGGATTAACAGTTAACTAGACAGACCTTATTAGTAAATTTGAAAAAATAATTAAGCTTTGTGTTATCTATCATTCTCAGAAAAGAAAGGTACAATAGAGTTACATTATTGGACACTAAAGTTACACACAGTGGTTTTAAAATCTAGTTCCCCCCTAAAAGAGGGAGACTGTTTTCCAGAAGGAGAGGTGAATATTTGTAATCTTTTCTTATAGAACTGTAAAATAAAAGAACATAATACAAGTCCTGGAGATGAAATGAAATCAACACAATTTTAAAATCTACAATTATAATAGAATAAGATACAATTATGTGTCCTAACTAAAGGTACAGATGGTATGTACTCTTGAGGGTACCACCACAGTGACCGTTTTTCTGACAGTAATGGAGACCCTTAAAAGGTTGTCTAAATTACATACCACATAATGGTTACCTCAAATGGCCAGGAGGGGTAGCTACTGACAATGCATCCTTCGTATATTATGCAACCTTTCAGTTTCAGTCATAGTTAAGACTGTGACTAAATCTTTTAGCTGGATCCACACTTAATAATGGATCATGCAGAGCGGCAGATCTGTCAGGTGTTTCCAGACATTCCTGACTAGGGGTCAGTGAGCACACATGCCCAGAGGGGTGGCGAGCCCTAGCCACAGCACCCGGGGAGCAGTTGCGTGTTAGGTGCCTTGCTCAGGGAGCATTTCAGTCATGATCTGCCGGCTCTGGGGATCAAACTGGCAACCTTCCGGTTACAAGCCCAGTACCATGTACCAGTACAAGCCCTAACCACCAGGCTATGCCTGCCCAAGTACTAAGACAGTATATAATTAGAAACTGATTGAATTCAATAATACAGGACATCAATAACATCAATATTAATGTATCGAACAATTGAATTGTTGTATTAACAAAGCTAATAATACCCCCTCAAATCTGCCAGCTGAATTGACTGGAAAAAAACAAGCTTGATTGTCAGATTAAATTACACCTACTATTTGCAGTCCAAGATTTATAAGCAATAATGTGTATGGTGATACACTGATGAATGTAAAGTAAAGACAATTCACATTTAAAATTTTGAGTTTGCCTTTTGAATTCCACATCCTGCATATACAATGACCAACCATAACATTATGACCAACCATAACATTATGACCAACTTCTTGTTTCTACACTCACTGTCCATTCTCTCAACTCCACTGACCATATAGAAGCACATTGTAGTTCTACAATTACTGAAAGTTGACCACTTGTCTAGGGCCCCAACAGGACCACCACAGAGTAGACAGAACCATTTTCTTTGATAAGGAACTCTTGTGGAACCATACTGTTTAAGTGGGTAGTTATGATTTGGGTGGTGGATCATTCATCTTTTGTGTTGCTACTGGAGCTGATAAACACCTCAATATCACTGCTGGACCGAGAATTGTCCACCATTCAAAAATATCCAGCCAACAGTGTCCTCTGGGTGGATTCCTGTGTCCATTGATTAAGGGTTTGAGGATGACCAACACAAACTGAGCAGCAACAGATGAGCTACTCTCACCGACTTTTCATCTACAAGGTGAACCAATGAGTGGACTGCTGTGTCTGATCCTCTCCTACCAATCTCACACTAATGCACCACCACAATGTTAGTGTCACTGCAACACTGCGGAGGATCCACTGTAATTGTAGAACTACAGAGTGCACCTGTGTGGTCAGTGGAGCTGACAGAATGGACAGTGAGTGCAGAAACTATGACGTGGTCATAATGTTATGGTTAGTCAGTTTTGGTGTATATACTCATTGATTTGTCTTGTGATCCTTATTCTAGGTGTAGTGTGTGAAATGAACATCGACGAATGTGAAAAAAATCCATGTCAAAACGGTGCCACGTGTGAAGACGGCATCAATGAGTACACCTGTAAATGCCCAAAACCTGTACCTGACCAGTTACCTTGGGGTGGCCGTGAATGTGATGTTCCTCTGACTGGGTGTATGGATAATCCCTGCCAAAATGGAGCCACCTGTAGGCCTTCACTCTATGGAGACCAGCATGTGTACAGTTGCCAGTGCTCTCCTGGTTTCTATGGTGACAAGTGTAATGTTCCCAACACTTTCTCATTCTCCTCAGAAAGTTATGTGTTTTTGGACATTCCTTATAACATGACACATGGAGAAATAGGTCGTTATGTACCTCACGTCAACATGAGCTTCAGGACAACATTGCCTAATGTAGTTCTGTTCTTTAGGGGAAGTCCAGAGCATTTCATCTCACTGGAGATAAATAATGGAAATCTTCTTGCCATGGCAGAATCATGGGAATTGAAGCTGGTGGTCCAGATTCCTGGACGTTTTAATGATGGACATTGGCACAGCGTTTCTGTCTCTGTGGATGAGAAACTGGTTGTAATTTCAGAATATAAGGACAGGGTTGAGTATGGAGGTCACAATCAACTCCTCTTTTCCTCCTCAAATGGTTTGGAGAAAGTGTACATTGGTGGGGTCCCACAAGAATACTTGGGCAAAACAAAGTCTAGGAAGGGATTCATTGGTTGCTTGGAGGACTTTCTCATTGATGATCAGTCAGTTCTGCCCCAGAACCTTCCCCCAGAGCAGGTGATAAACATCCAGCTGGGCTGTGAAAAGACTGAATGGTGCCATGCAGATTCTTGCTCCCAGCAAGGCCATTGTGTAGACCTTTGGACAGATTACAGGTGTGACTGCTACAGACCCTTTTATGGAAATATCTGTGACCATGGTAAGTCTGTAAACCAGAGCTTACAAATTTATGTTTAATCAATAATTGTTTATGAATTAGGCCTTGTTTACATGTACATGGGTATTTCTGCATTTTGACCTCCTGTACACATGAAAATGGCATTTAATTTAACTGAAAACATGGATCTCCATGGTGGAGACTTTTGAAAATTCCATTGTCAGTGATGTTGTCTGTACCAGGAAATCACATGCCTGTCTCTAGCTGAAATTCTAACAGTTCCTCATTCCCTATAAAGTGAATTACATAAGATATTAAACTACAATATATACATGCAGATTGCACTAGATTTTAGATTCCCACATATAATAAATATAAATGTTATATTAGAAATATATAATGCACTATTAAGATCTAGTTTCAAAAATTTCATGATTTGCTTAGTGCACTACATAGGGAGTATAGAGTGGTTTGGTATTAAACACCACTTTGTGGTGTTTTAATGTCTCATATTAAGAGGTAATATGCCCCCCTACTGGACTGGCATAAAAAAACACTTTCATATCCATCTGGATGGAGAAATTTTCAAAAACAGAGGGAGGAAAATCTCAAGTTTCAATATCCAGATACATGTGGATGAGGTCTTAAAATAGCTTCATTTACTATTTACAAATAACACAATTTGTAAAAAAAAAATATATATATATATATATATACATATATATATATCTTTCATCCTCAGAGCACTCTTTCTGGACATTCAACCATGAGCGTAACAGAAGCTTTGCTGCATTTCCCATAACTCAGAAGCATAGTGGAAACATCTCAGTGTCGATATTCTTGCGATCGCTCCAGCATGATGGCTTAGTTTTCCAACTAAAACGAGGAAACAGAGCCTACTTCACTGTGTTTCTGCGAAGAGGCACAGTTCATGTTGGGGTGTACTCCTCCATTAGAGGGAGTTCTGCATTCATCACAAATGGGGAGAAAGTCTTTGTCACTATAGACATACAAGGAAGATATTTGTACTTCAATCACACAGAATTACTCTTTAGTCCTGGGAATTTTACTGCTTTTGAAGTCGAGGCAGGAGATGTGGCATATCTTGGAGGACTTCCTGAAGTAGATGATACAGCACCATGGGGTGGCCATTTCAAAGGGTGTCTACAGGATGTGCGGTTGGATGACAAACAATTCTACATGCACTTGGATAAAATCATCCAAAAGCCTGAATACCCCATCTACTTACAAAGTATTTCACATAATTTACTGAAGGACTGTGTCAGTGACCAAGCATGTAGGGTAAGTGTTATCTTTTGTTGAGAGGTAAATTTTATTGGCAGGTAACAGAAGTGCTTTAGTCATGTTAATATTGTTTTTCATTTCATTTATTCATTCATTCATCTACTATAACTGCTTTATCCTCTCTAATGGGCGCAATTCAGGGAGCAAAACACACACTGGACACCACACCAGTCCATCACAGGGCATAGCAAACTCACCCAGTCCCTTACACACTCACACATATGGACACTTTTCAATAGCCAAATCCATCTTCCAGCATGTGTTTTTTCGGACCATGGGAAGAAACTGGAGCACATGGAGGAAACTTACACAGACATGGGGAGATTCATAAGTTGCAACGCCTAAACTTGTAATGTTGTCCCCTGGACTACACGTGTAAAAATAAAGGTGCTACAAAAGTTTCTTTGAGTGATGCCATAGAAGAACCACTTTTAGTTCAATAAAGAACTATTTTAGCTAATATGTTTAAAGGAAAACAACCCTAAGATTGAGTGATGGAGTTTAAAACCATTAAAAGGTTCTTCACCTTCACACATCCCTTAAAGAGCCATGATCTTTATGGAATTTATTAAAAAAAAAAAAAACATGGTACCTTAATAGCAAGTTCCTAAATATCTGACAATAAAGTGGGCACATGCTCTTTATAAAACCGATGGTTATCATTTTTGTTCATGTCCACATGCCTAATTTTTCAGAGTCATCATAAGGTGACATTGGTTTGATGACATGAAACAAATACGTTCACTTTTTCAAATCATATTTAGAAGGTTCCTTGGTCTGCCTGAATATGATGTTTGCTCTGTTTCTGTAGATGAACCCTTGCATGAATGGAGGAGAGTGCCAAATCAAATGGAATGATTTTTTGTGCTCCTGTCCATTGAACTACACTGGGAAGACATGCAACACACGAGTGTGGTGTGTTAGTGACCCCTGTGTCATGGGGAGCCAGTGTGTGGACCTGCCTGATGGATATGAGTGTGAGTACATGAAGGCCACACTCACAACTGTAATCAAACACTTTTTATAAAATTCACATAGAGCTGGATGATATGGCCACAATTTATAGCACAATATATTTCTTAATTTCAGTAAATATTATTTAATTCAGATATCAATATTCACAATAAAAATGCCACAGAAAAACTGTCAAGAACTGAAAGCAACGTCATGACTGAAGTGCCCTTGAGCAAGGCACCTAACCCCCAACTGCTCCCCAGGAAGCTGTGGCTAGTGCTGAAAACTGCCTCCTAGTTTTCAGTAGTGTGTGTGCAAATGTGTGAGTTCACTGCACTGATTGGGTTAAATGCAGAGAACAAACACATAGTGGCTCAGACAGACCTGCTAGGCTTCCTCTCTCTCTCTATGATCACAGCAAAGAAATGACAATGAGCCCTCCAAATGTTGAAAATCATGAAAAAAGGTGAGGGTATTGCTCTATTTCTGCTCCATATGTGGGCAATATTGGCTTATTTTTGCTGTTTCAGATTATATATGTAGGAACCCAATCTAAATTCAGGAGACTTGTTAACAGCATGCAAGTAAACACAAAGCAAAGGTGCTACAAAACTAAACAACTCAAGATGCAAACAAGTTTCTTTGGTAATTCAAACAGTGAATAAAAACTTACAGGCAAATTAAACTTCAGCTATGTACGAACAATCAATCAGTCAATTTCTCTTCAAACATACCATTCCACCTTAAAAGACACAAAGCTTCTGAACGTAAACAAACTAGAGAGAACTGCAGTTCCCCACAACGATAGGCTGTTTTACACTGGCACACAGAAGCCATTTTGATAGAAAATGTACTGCATTGATATTGAAAGTATATTTTACCATGTGCATGTGTTAAGTTTGCAAGAAAAAATTTCTTAACCTTATTGGTTTTTACAAATCCCTTTGTTTGTTAAGCTGTACAACTTAATCACTTTCTTCTTCAATCTGCTCCATGCACATCTTACCTTAGGCTTGGCCAATGCCACATTTGAGAACAATGCTTTAAAGTATGCAGCCAATGGGTCTTTATCTGTCTCTGTGACAATGGTTTCTGTGGAACTGAGAACTCGTGAAGATACTGGGACCATTCTGCGTGCCTCCAGTGGCCTGGAGTTCTTTTGCATGGGACTAATCAATTCCTCCTTGTTGGTCAAGATTCGCAGTGGCGACAGTCTGGATGTGCAGGCCTTTGCGAGTAGTGTGGAGGTTTCTGATGGAGCATGGCATCGGGTGGAAGTCAGAAAAAGTGCGCGCCATCTGTTATCACGTTGGCATCTTTTTTTGGATGGGAAAGCAGCTGGCTTAAGCCGAGTAGTTGCTGGCAATTTGGACTTCTTCAACCACTCCACGGTGTGGCTGGCCGAGAACTTCACTGGATGTCTTGGCGAGGTCAGGATTGGGGGAGTGTATCTTCCACTGGTGGAAGGCCTTCAGGTGGAAGGGACGCAGGGCCCACAGTTCACCCGCTATGGTGGATTGGCAGAGCCAGAGTTGGGGTGCATTAGCGCCCCTGTGTGTCATTCACAACTGTGTTATAATGATGGTGTGTGCCAGGATGTCTTCAACCACTATAGATGTGACTGTGCCCCGGGATGGGGAGGTGAACACTGCCAAGATGACATCGATGAATGCGCCTCAGGGCCTTGTGTCCATGGGACTTGCAGGGACCTGCTGGGGGAATACCAGTGCGATTGTGCCAGAGGCTACACAGGCCCACGCTGCGATGAGGATGTGGATGAATGCCAGGAGCATCCTTGTGAGCATGGAGGCTCCTGCATGAACACAGTGGGTGGATACAACTGCACCTGTCCACCAGACTACAGAGGTCCAAACTGCCAGTGAGTAAGAGACACTGCTTCCCAGCTGTGTCCTTCTTTGTCCCCCTTCATTGTTCTGTGGTAAGTCATAAATAGCGCTGACATGTGCTGATATGTGTGTGTCAAGGGTCCTAACTATTTTCGAAATGGAATATCTATACAATAAAAACTGAAATATATTGTTTGTTAATTCACTTGAACAAAGAAAAGAAAAGATTTTATATTTGGTTTTCAATCACAAATGTAATTATATTTGTATAATATAAAATAATTTAGAAACCAATGTCTGCAACACACAACAACAAAGCTGGGACAGAGGCATGTTTGTCTGTTTTGCTTTTCTGTAATACATTTTCTTTGTTTAAGGTTTGTCTTTTATGGTTGTGGTTTGTTCCCTAGGTTTCTCTGTCTGTCCCTTTTTACATATCTAGTCCCTTTCTTCTCTGATCTCCACCTTTGCTAGGTTCTAATCACTATAGACTTTTCATGGTTTTGGCTTTTCTCCCAATCTCTCTCTTCGGTGTCCTGGTGGTTCTCCCTTTTATATCATTCTTTATTATCTGTATTTATTATTGTTTGTCCTAGTATGGTTTCTCCTAATTTCGATTAGTGTGTGTGTTTGTCATGAGTTTAGTTTGCCAGCCCCTTTTCTTGTGTTCTTCTCTCATGTTACTTTAGTTGTTTTGTATTCCTTTGTCATCTTTTAGTATTCCTATTTGTTCAGTTACATCGCTTGTTGGCCTTTCGGTCAGTTTACATAGTTTTGTCAGATTATTTCTTCAGGATATGTTTCACAGGGTTGATTTCCCTTTTTATGTTTAGTTCCCTTTTCCCTATCTTTTGTTAATGTAGTCTGTGATTACTTGGTATAATAAAATCCCCAAATCTCTGCACTTACTTGCATGCCTTTCCTTTCCTTGCTTTCATAGTGACATAATTTAAATATTCATCCATTAATTCATCTTCTATAACAACTTCATCCTGGTCTTAGTGAGTCCAAAGCCTACACAGAAACAATTGGAGGCAAGGCAGGGTCACACCCTGGACAGGGCACTAGTCCAGGGCAGATGTAACTACTTAATATGATTGCTAAACCTAACAACTTCTGCAATCAGCCCGTACAATTGAAGGTGAATCATGACAGATCTAATCAACAGATATGTACTGGGACTCATGATCACTGAGCAATTTAACTTCTAAACAGGCATAGATCAGTGAATTGTAAGCTATAAATACACCATTTTCTTTTATGTCTGTGTGGCCAACAGGTGGATTTATCCTCCTCTAAAATGTGAAGTAGATGTGCAGTGCACTAATGGAGGCGTATGCATGGATGGACTCTGGGGGGCAAACTGCACCTGTAAACCTGGGTACATTGGAGACAAGTGAGTGTAATATTAATATATGATATACAGTACTGTACAAAAGTTTTAGGCACCAGGTTGACATTAAAAAAGTTATTTATCTGCACAGTAAGTGTTTATTTGCTAACAAACAAACAACAAATAACGCCCAACATTAGAATAAATCAAATAACATTATTCCAGTAAGTTCTGTGTGTCAATGTGTTGGTTTAACTTTTAAATCTCTATAAATCTAAATCTAAATCTAAATCTCTCCTTGTAGCAGTCTGTATTACTTGAGGTTATCATCCAATACCTGATTTTACTGTTTTTATTCTATTGCAATAGAATTCTTGCAATCAAGGAGAATATGAACAAAACATTGTTTTTAAACTCACTCAAACCTTATATTTTATGGAAAAAAAGTTTTATATTATTATTTGTTTGAATTTACTGTGAATATATATAAATTTACACAAGCACCATGCTTTTGGCATTAGTTAAGACTGAGAAGGCATTAGTTTAAATATATATAATTGTCTTAGGTGCCTAACTTCTGCACAGTACTGTATTTTTGAATAAATTGTTTCGACTGAAATTCTCTTAAAATTAACATAAAGCAAGTGTACTAAATATTTCCCAGTTCAAACAAATCAACAACAACAAAAAAATATTTTAATACACAAAAATGCACAAAAAACTAAATGTATCATATAATTTTAATTTTCCATTTTTTTTTAGATGTGAGGTGGATATAGATGAGTGTCAGTCTAACCCTTGTCTCAATGGAGCCACCTGCATGAACAGACAGAATCATTATCTGTGCGACTGCTTTCCAGGCTTCAGTGGGGACAACTGTGAAGCTACTGTGAGAACCGTCTTTTTTTTTTTCTTGCTGTCCTTTAGTCCAGAAATTCCTTGTTTTATTGCAGTGATGATGGGCTAAATTGAGATTATTGCTCAAATCTGTTGTTTTTCTCAGATCTTACAGTTGTATATCTTATCTTATCTCCATATCTTACATTCCAGTGAACAGATGCCCTGACAGGACCCTCATGCTCACTTTTTATCATTACATTAACTGGTGCTGACATACTGTTGACACTGGATGATAAGGATAGTGATATGTGCATGTGCAGTGAAAACATTGTGGATAACAAGGCCATGATTTCAATGGTTATTTTATCAGATGTATCCAATTTACTAATTTAAATGTTATTTAGAAAGATCAGATTTGTTTTATTCACAGACCTCTAACAAAATCCGAGCTGTGTTACATAAAGATATAATCAGATTACTACCAGTACCACTTAAAAAATATGTTAACTTGATTATAGCCTTTGATTTATAAGAATTGCGAATGACAATATCTTCATATTGCAGATGGTCAAAGAAAATCATGTATTTCCATTTTTGTTGATTTTAAGTTTTACTTCATTTGGACACAACAGCTGTCCTTCATATTGTGTGAAAATATAATGATAAAAAGACTAATATAAATGCTCCAAAATTACTTGGGGAAAAATATTTTACCTTGACTGCAGTTGAAAATTAAGAAGGTTTTTTCCTCACAATTTTCGAGTTACATGATTTGTTTAGACAGTGACAGTCTACAGCCTGCTAATTTCACTTTATCTCATCCACTTACAGAGGCAACCTCATAAGGACCGCATTCCCTGGCTGGTGGTGGCGATTCCACTAATGTGTCTGGGTGCACTGTTGGTGGTGGTAGGGCTGGTATGCATGGTGCTCACGGCCCGCAAGAAACGGCAGTCTGAGGGCACATACAGCCCAAGCCAGCAGGAGGTGGCAGGAGCTCGTCTGGAGATGGGCAGTGTGCTTAAAGTACCTCCAGAAGAGAGACTGATTTAAAATAAGGCTGCTAACAAATGAAGGAATACACTAGGTGTGGTTACCTTGACATCACACAGTATTCTGGACCATCAGTGCAGGTGACTAGACATGTGACAAAACCAACTTTCTGTTTGGTGAGATATGTTTGGACTACTTGGGTCCTGCACAGAATATGGAAGCTTTCTACTATACATCAAAATTTGCCATAATTTATAATTAGTAAAAAATGTAATGCATACCCAGGCCACATGCAGTCAGTACTGGGTGGTAATCTTGTGTAAAAACATTAAAAAGCATGAAATTAAATGAGACAATCTGGCGTAGCTGCATTTGAGCCTAAGCTCAATTCAAACCCTGGATTAGATGGATATAAAGTTGCCACGCATTGTGCTGTGGAGCATTGGAACATCAGTCCCTTTGAGAGGCATTGAGATGTTTCCAGAGAAGTGTAGAAGCTGTGGCAGTTACAAACCTGATTACTAACCTTCATTTCAGAAGACATGCTGGATGAGCAGGTGTCCTCAATCTTTTGGCCATTCAGTGCATGTGCAAAGCCCAGTATGATCTGTGTGATAACAGCAGCCTTATAAGATTATTCCATGTCACACTTTACAAAGTACTGCAGCAGAGAACCTGGGTGAATTCTACAAGAGACTTAGCTATGCCCTGTCTACTGAAGTCACACTGTATTGTAAAGATTTTCTGGTCTGAAAATCCAAATTTAATCCAGAAATCCTTGTGTTACTCTAAACTTCAGTGGATACTAGTGGTGTTCACAATGTGAGTTTGAACCAAACGTTTTAGCACATTGTGTACCTGCCATAGGAGACTAAAATCATAGGATGTAATTGACTGAAGTCATTGACTGAGATTTTACATTTCCTATAACAAAGAACTATGGAAAAATTCATTGAAGCTGAATGTACATATGCTATGTAAGATACAGTTGATGTTGTTTGTTCACCCCTTTAGCCCTAGTTGTCTTTTATACTAATTGTGTATAATGACATTCTTCATATTTAAAATGTGTTTTGGGGTATTTAATTAAACCAGCAATCTAATATCATATAAAGGAACACTATGTACTATTTTTACCTTAAAATTACAGCTTCAAAATCATTGTGATGATTCACTGACCTGCAATAGGCTTGTCGTTGCTACACTGAGCTCAGCCCTGCGCTATACAATTCATGGAGAAGGGTAGGAAACAACCCCCCTCCCTCTTCCTCACAACTGATTTCAGTGAATTCATCATTCATTCATTCATTCATTGTCTGTATCCAGTTCAGGGTTGCCGTAAAAAAATTAATTACACCTTGTATTACCTCGTGTTCCTTTATTAAGTCACTTGGTAAAAGCAGCTTACAAACACAGTGGTGTTCTTTACCTCTTTTCCAGTGCCATTCATCTCAAGAACCAGGCAATTCCTTTGGATGTTTAATGGTTCAGTCCATCGCACTGTAGTTTAATCTGTGAATAGTAGTTACACTGTGTTATACGCTACTGTGCTTTAGTCAGAGACCACCCTTAATTTCTTTGATTGTCAGTTAAATAGGCTATTAATTAGAATTTATTCCTGTTCAGAAATAAACACTGCAGGGGTCTGTGTAAAACTGAAAGTTTCTTCTGTAAAGTATAGAAGATTGGAAAAACACATTAACATATTTTTTAATTAAATACATGTTTTGTTTATTCCTGATAAAAAATGTAATTGAAAAAAAGTGTAAAATGTAACTTACAGCCTAATGACTGAAAATTAAGTAAATGAAGGGCACTCTTGTACTTTAGCACAGTATTTTGTAATTCCACTTGCCTACAGCTGCTTTTTAGACGATGTACATTAGTTAGAAATGGTGAATACATTATTAGCATATGACTTGACTTGTTCCAACAACACTGTCATCTTACTCTAATCTTGTTTGGCCTACCACATGACATCTCCTGCAACTGTGGTATGAGATTTATACAGGCAGTCATTGCAAAATTCCAACACTGAGTCATTTGCCAAGTATCACTGACAACTGTCACAATCTTTTTCATTCTGAGTATTTTGTGGCCCTTGACCTGCCACTCACTGGATGTCACCCTTTTGTGCCAAAATATTTGGGTCTAGCTGGCTTAAAAATGACATAGGAAGACATAAAAATGCTCAGCAAGCTCACATTAGTTATGGGACATATCTGTATTATGTTGAAGATTAGTACAATACAGAGGCCAAGGCATGCGGTTTAATTCATTTAAGTGTGATGATCTGTAAAGAAATATAATCAAGTGAATATCAAGGACAAAATATGAATATTTATTCAATGTGGCACAGGCCCCATCCTTTTTTCCTCCCTCCTCTTTGAAAATATCCCTGTCTAAACAAATATGAATATGAAATGGAAATTGGTTGCACCATGCCCATTCAGTAGGGGGCCATGGTACCTCTTAAAGAGAGGCATAAATTCACCATGAAGCATGAGAGGAACACAGAGGTTTAATCCCAAATCACTCAATTTTCCCAATGTAGTGCACTAAACAGGTCATGAAATTGCTGAATATAGACCTAATTAGTGCATTATGCATTTCTAATACGACATGTATACATATTTTCACATGTGACAATCAAATATTCAGATGAATAAGTAAGCACACATGCCTTTTATGATCATACTTTAGTAGCATTAGCTTTTTTTAGGCTCCTGACTGGTGCAGAGGTCTAAGCATTGGCTCTATCATCAGGAGATTTAGAATTTGATCCAGACATGTTTCAGAGGCTTTGAGTCCAAGAGAGTGTAAATGGCCTGGTTTGTACAGCCCTCCTTCGCTCTTATCACTCAGTGGTGGTTGGAGACCATACAAGTGTCTGCAGCTGACAAAGAACTGTTCTCCTCCAAGCATGTTGAAATAGTAGCTATTTGGAAAGGTGGCTGGCTTCCCGTGTCTCAGTGGAAGCATGTGCTAGCCTTCCCAATGTGAATGATGGAGAAAGTGAATGGAATTGGCAGTAACTAACATGGAGGGTAAAACTGGATATGTCCCCCAAAACACTATTTTGTAATTATTTTTAAAGCACTGATTTGGTTTTCCTTTAGCAGGACTATGCATAACATAGGATTATAAGCATCAGAATGATCTGTTTGGTTTATTTTCACATTTTTCCACCTGTTGTATTAAGTACAGTGTTACAGTCACTGGATAAAGCTCTACTTATATAATGAAGTGTTATTATTTTTTCTGGTTTGTTCTATAGGTTTGTAAATGTTATCTGATTAACACTGGATATTTTTTATTGGTATTGTTATTATTATTATTATTATTATTGTTATTATTATTATTATTATTATTATTATTGTTTTATCCATAAGATGATATTCACTGGACAGGTTGGTTGACACACTGAAAAATTCTTTACATTTTCTCTTTCCTATCATGATTTGTAATCTGAGATGTGATGAATGTATCTGTATATTTTTTGTACTATGTTTTTTACTGTACATGTCTTACCTGGTGCATATTTTAAATTTTAACTTGGGTAGAATTTGTTATAGATTTATACCCACAAAATATTATGGTATTTTTATCATCTACACTGTTATTTTTGATAGCTGATCATAGATCAGAAAATGATTAATAATAAAAATGAAAAGTGTAATGAAATTCACCATAGCTTTGTGTTTCATTTGCAAAATTTAATTCAATTCTAATAGGCTCCTGGCTCTGGCTTGCCCAATTGTTGGATTGAGGAGTTGGTTGAGGTTGTTGAGAATGAATTAGACAGAGTCACGGATGTGTGAAGAGAGTAAGGATGTTTTATTTTAAACTAGAGCTGGAAAAGGTTATAAACTGATGATACACAGGCAGAGAAGAGACAAACAACTCTGAAAGAGTTCACAGTAACCTAAAACAAAGTATAACAGAATCAGCATAAAATATGGAATTAATATGAAATTAATCACTTTCCAATATATATATATATATATATCAAAACATTTTAACACTAAGTAGTTGATAGAAATGGGAATTGTTGGTAATATTTTAACAATGTTCAAATTAGTATAAAACAACTTCACTTTATGACCCTGAGAAATCTTTGAATATATGTTCTTGGCTTTTCTTTCTGTGTGATCTGCAGATTAAACGTTCCCATGAAGCACCAATCCTTATTGCTTGTGACATTAGATCTAAATGTAGATGTGGCTTGTGGCTTCACTGCCAAGTGATCAGCTTGGCCATCAACACTGGAGTGTCCAAAAGCTTAAGCAGAGTTTAACTTTAGTGCAAATCTCCTCTGAACTGAGAGGTTGATTAAAGACTCAAGACAAGCTGCAATTAGCTCTTGTCTAGAACCCTTAGGTTACTCACAGGTAAACATGGTTTAACCATGGTTTATTTACTGTCAACTTCAGTAATAGAGAGCAAAGTTTAACATTTAAAAACATAGGTTCTTCTTTTTTTATGGCATTTATTAGCTCAATTGAATATTTTGATAAAAAATAAAATGCTTAAAATTGCCTGTTGCCATACTTTTGCTATGTAGGGTTTTCTTTGTGTGTGTGTGTGTGTGTGTGTGTGTTTTACTCTTTTATTACAAATTTGTTTCATTTTGCACTTTGTGTTCCTATGATTAATATCCTATTATGTGTATTGGTTTTATAAATGTTATATGGCCCAAATTTGTATTGTATATGATTGTGTATTATAGCAATAAAAAAAGTTTTCTTTGTAGATGGTATTAAAATTGTAAACTTTTAATACCATTAAAATGGCAGAGAGTAATGTAATTTTACTCACCTAAATCCTCTTCTTAACTTAATACGGGTATTGTTATTAATATTTCCAATATTTTGTTGGTATTTTATCCTTAAATAAATAAATAAAAAAATAAAAATATAGATTCTTTTATAACTATATATTCAAAAACATTAAATTATAAGCTATAAGTATAACCTAAATATTGTACCCTCATCTAATTTTCCTAATCTGCACCTTTATTTGAATTTTAGTATTCATTTTAAAACTGTACTTCTCATGTTCTTCAGTCACACCTCGCCAACTAGAATCACTGGGAGTTTGATACAGCACATTCCACACAGTTCACACAGAGCCTCCCCAGCCAGAGCACAACACTTAAAATAGTGCAGGACAACTCAGAAGAGAGGAAAACCTGGTGAGAGATTAGCTCTAAGAACAGGGAAACATAACACACACATCTCTTTACAAATATAAAACATATTTACTTAATACATTTTAAAGAGGTATATTAAAGGTAATCAAAGGTGTCTGTTAAATCAAATATAAATTTCAGCTGTACATAAATTACATAGATGCCCTCACTGTACAGGATGTGCTCCAGCCTTGTGCCAAAAGAAAAATCCAGTTGAAATAATGAATAAAGAATTAAATAAAATTAAATAAAAAATAATGTTAACTTAAAAGACTAGACTCCAATATTAATTTTATTATTATTATTATTATTATTATTATTATTATTATTATTATTATTATTTTATTTTCATGCAACCTTTGACAGTACACATTCGTTTGAAGATATTGAGAAGTTTATCTGCCATAAAATAATCCACTTGCCCGAGGAATGGGAAAGATAAAGGTAAATAAATAAGAAACATGAAATTCTTAAACTGAAGCACAAAGCTCTGTTAAAATATATGTGAAACATGGGGCTGAAATAAAAACCTGAAATAACACTACAATCTCACCATCATATAAACAGTACTTTTAGCCTTCATGTTTGAGAGACATTTCCACTATTTGTTGCTTAAAAGATACATAGTTGTTTCTAGTAGTCCTTCTACTGTGAGTAGACCACTACACACTATAAGTCTGAAAGGATGCAAAGCTGCTAGGAAGCCATTATACAGAAAAGAAATTGACAAATATTAACATTTGCAATCAGTCAGATAACCTGACCTCAAAATGAATTAATCTGTTTGAGAGTAATTATATCACAAAAATTATATTTAGTTGTTGATCCTTTTGTACAATTTTCTGAAAAATGAATAACTTGTACTTGGTGTGGAGTGCTCCTGACACTATTTGTTGAGTGCCGGATAGTTCAATGTGGGTTCATGTATATATATCAAGTGGACACTACATGATGAGTACAACATACGATAAATTGTCCATCAGATATGATGTGCACCAGATACTATATGCTGAACACCTGGTGTCTTTCTTTACTGTGAATAAAGAATATAATCAGATAAGCACTAGATACAATTAAGTGAGCACCAAATGCTTGTTTGGTGCTTGCCTCTTTGTACTCGTAAAAACAAACAAACAAACAAATGACTAAAAAAGGTGCATCCTTTCAGAGCCTGTGTAGTAAACGACTGCATTTGTACAAAACAATAACAGGACAACTCTTCTAATACTTCTCTTATTTAATGATGTGCAATATTATGTCATTTAGTTCTAGTTCAGAGTCTCCTCAGAACTTCATTTCTTTGCTTCTGATGATGAAGTGAAGCCCAAGATCATTTCAACAGTCTAGAACAGTGACAGAATGGGATTTTCTTTCATATCTATTTTCTTTATATATTTTTGCCTTTACTGGAAATGCTGAGTATGATCAAATATAAGCAGGTAAGCACTTATGGGTTTTTGTACTTCCTCAGACTGTTTTTCTTTTTTTTTCTTTTTTTTTTTGGTGGGGGATGTCAACAGAGACTGGTGACAGGCAGCGGTAAATACTTTTTAAAGGCTCAGCAATAAAAAAATGAAGGCTGTTCTGACTACTGGTGTAGGCATTTAATTTAGGCGAAACAATAAATCATGCTCACATTAAAAAGGTGATGCTGACACAGATTATGAGAACAAACATTAGAATAAGTGATGACGCGGCCAGAATTTTGCCATTGTGGGCAAAAAATCTTAATCCATTAAAACCACATCTCCCCCGAAGCCCCTCCAACCCCACCTTCTCCAGACTTTCTGATCTGCTTTAGATTCTTTTATATGTGTGTACTTCAGGGCAGGACAGCCACCTTTTCCTTAATGAATGGGATTTGTGGTCAGAATTGAATGGAAAATCTGGAATTCTTTTGCTCTGACAGCTTGGTCTTTCTCTTTCTGTGAGGACTGATAGGCAGGAATGCTACAGCTTATAGAGTGACATTCCAGCCCCCTACACACACACACACACACACACACACACACTCAGGAACCAGAGGTCTCGTTGTCAATATCAATGGTGTGCATTCAGCATAGAAGGGGTATCCAAATAGTGGATGGGCAAAGAAATATGTTTTATTATATCTAAATAAACTGACCCATATCAGTCTGTCCCTTCTCAGCATTTTCAAGAAGGTGGTATGCACTTTTTAAGAACAATAAATATTCATTCATTTATCATCTTGTAAACGCTTATCCAGTTCAGGGTCGCGGTGGGTGAGGAGCCTACCTGGAATCATTGGACGCAAGACAGGAACACATCCTGGAGGGGGAGCCAGTCCTTCAAATTGTGAACAATAAATAACTAAAAAATGAATAAATTGACTGAAAGACAACAGCATATGAGAAAGATATTGTGGGGTATATCTCACAACTTTTTTCAAGGCTGTCCTTCAACGAGAAACAGTTATTCAATGAGTTTGGCCAATTGTACTTATCTTGGTCACAACGGGAAAAGTTGTGTACTTTCTGTAAGTAGGAGAATTAGGAGACGTGCTCAAGCCTACAGAATTAGGAGCTGTTTTACTGGGACTGCACACTGACGCCTGGAATCACAGGGATTTGAAATTTGAGCCGTTTGACAAAGACAGTTAAATCACACCAAGAATTGACATCGCATTTGGACTTTATCTTTGTCTTTATCGACTGGAACTGTGAGTTTGGTGTTTATTAAAATGTTTCAGCTACCCTGGTATATGTTCTACTGCCAGTAGGTCATAAAAATGGTCCTAACTTGTGGAACGAATTAACTCTTTACGATTTTGTGGAGTTTAGAAACGAGATATGTGCATAAGCTACAGAAAAAAAAGGAAAATGTGCACTGGAATGGAAGTTTGATCAATAGTAAAATATATGTTACTTTTGTTTTGAAATTTGTAATTGTATATAAGGGATATTAATCTGTATTTGTAAATCCTTGCATTTAAAGTCATGCCTTGTTTATGTGATCTTTTTTACTTTGCATTCACAAATGAATGCACTAGGGGTTGAGGTTTCCACTGGGTGCACTGCACGCCACTGCAAAATATAGGCTACACATTTGGAGATTCTTGCTCTCCAAAAATGTGGTCGTAATGTATATTCTGAGCTTTTATCTGTGAGGTTTATAATGATTGTGATAAACATCATTTTGCTAAATCTGAAATTTATTCTTCAACAAATTCCTTATTCCTGAACTGTCGCAGTCATCAAGTCATGTACTTTCTGTAACTTTTACAGCCATTGGTTAACTGTTTCTTATCAAGGCTGTTTTAAACAGTCCGTCATATGCAAAATAATGGTGGACATGTTTCTCATTCATTCATTGTCTGTAACTGCTTATGCAGTTCAGGGTCGTCGTAAGTCCAGAACACACCTGGAATCATACGCGAGGCAGGAACATACCTTGAAAGTCCTTCACAGGGCGACACACACACACATTCACTTACACACTCACACCTACGGACACTTTTGAGTCACCAATCCACCTACCTTGTCCACTAGTCCAAACAATATTTTTTTGTTAAATTTGCTTCAGATGGAAGCACATGGAGCAATTAACATGCATCTTGCTGTTTTATAGCATTAAAATAATGGTGGAAAACTATGTCAATACAATCTTTACCGTGTCAATGGTGTGTACATGAGCAATGGCCACCAGTGTAAACACTCTAATAAATAATCATTTACCCACCGATGCAAAACCCAAGCGGGACATTGAAAATTTGCTTAGTAATATGTAGGGATGGTGGGAGATTGAAGGAAAGTGTGCAAAGAAAATGATGGATAATTTATATCTGTCTTGTACAAAGTGCCAAAGTAAAACATCTGTGGGTATTTAGAAGTGGGGAAATGTCTAATTTGGTTTAAGATTGTAGAAAATTGAGAATTTTGCCGTTTAGGTGAAAAGGCATTTTTAATCATGACAAAGGGCACTGACAAGATAACAAAGGTTTTAACTAAAGGTTGAATCTTTTGAATCATGAAAAAATGGTAAAAAAAATTTCACTCTGTTTTCTTCTTTTAATCCCACCAGCAAGCAAACTATATACACTATATATGCTATATACACTCTTCCAACAAAACCTGCTGGAGTAATTATTTTGTAAGTAATTCTACCGGAAATAATCTCACTTTTTTTCAGCATGTATTCACTCAAGGTCTGAGGGTTCCCTATGTGTGAGGATGCTTCGCTAGCCTCTGTGTGTGTGTGTGTGTGTGTGTATGTGTGTGTGTGTGTGTGTGTGTGTGTGTGTGTGTGCAGATGTGCGGAGTTACACAGTGGCGTGTGACATGCTTGACAGGCCGGGGGTGGGAGGGGTGTGTGTGTGTGTGTGTATGGGAGGCTTTCAGCTGCTAAGTATCATGTCAGCCATGATGGCTGGCGCTCTTTCTCTAATGAGGGAGACCAGCGTGTCAGGAATCGCCGACAAATCAGCGGCGCGTCACGAGGGCCCGGAGATGATATGTTGACAAATGCAGATAGTTCACTCTTTTAATTGACACTAAGAGACGGAAACGCTCCTGCTGCCATGAGACAAGCGTGCAGAGGAAAGAAAGGGAAGAGAGAGAAAAAAACAATGCAAGGGAGAGCAAGAGAGCGAGAGGGGGATTTTAGGGTTGGGAAAGTACTAGTGAGAGAGAGGGTGGGAGAGAGAGAGAGAGAGAGAGAGAGAGAGAGAGAGAGAGAGAGAGAGAGAGAGAGAGAGAGAGAGATGTCGAGATAAGGCAGGAGAATGTGAAATGTTGGCACAGGTTGTCATTCTCTGAGTGTTAGCGTGCCGCTGTGTTGAGACACCCTGCTATGATTAGAGGCGGCTTTCTATGGGACTGTCAGCGCTGACAGGAGCACTGAGACACCACTCCGCACTCACACCCAGGCCCATGTGAAGATGATTGAGGGATTCCATAAACATATAGGCATGACCCATCCATACAAGGATGTCGTTTGAGGTAAAACAGAGGCCTGATTTCTCCTGATGATGGACTGGAGCTTGGAGATCATTGGGACGGCTTCATTAACAAGGCCTGGGCCTTTCCGCTCTTCTGTAGAGACGAATGAGCCAGGCTTTAGAAAACACAGCACAAATATCATCTTAAATCCTGTTTTAGGTGTAATGTATTCTGCATTCAAACTACTATGCCATTTTAACCCACTAGCCAGTACAACAGCTACTTAGCCAAACAACTTAGCCAGAGGCTTGCTAGTACAGGTCATTAATGCAGTAGATGCCTTCCATCACTAGAGGGCAGCCATACATCACCAGTACATTCTCACAGCTTCTCCACAGCCTCAGTGAGAAGAAAATGATCCCCACTCAACGAACCAATGAAGAGTAAATTATTTATAGATTGAAAGGGGAAAAAATATTATTTTACCTGAATATAATGCCTTTAAAGGGGGAATTCTGAGGTAAAAGTCACTACATAACAGCAGAGGTCTAAGAAAGAGAATATATTTAGCATGTTTTGAAGGCTAATTAATGGGACTAAGTGGAGTGTAGAGAACCTTGCCCCCTAAAAAAATTAAAAATAAATAAATAAAATAAAACAATTTTAAATTTGAATTAATATGGCACTTCCAGCTTTCCTTTTTGGGGCATGTGATGTTCTTGTCAGAATTATTATAAGGCCAGCTGATAAAAAAAAAAAAAGGCCTTCAAGCCTCCACTTTGTTGACTGGATTACTTGATCCTTCTGGACTTACAGCCACTCGCTTATTAAACAAGTATTTCTGTGGATATGTAGTTTTTCCCCCTAGGAGATAACTGTGACACTGACAAGGTTAAAAAAAAGAGTAGCTCTGCCAATAAAAGTAAAATTTCCAAGCTACATCTTGCTAAAATTAAGTTGAATAAAGCCATGGCCTTAGCGTTAGCTTGCTATGTATCCTGGAGTGCCAGACTTCTTGCCGCCTGTTTATCCTTCCACAGCCTGTCTGCCTCTCATTTTGCCCACATATGGAGATATCTTGCTACGAATTTGAATACATACATAGCGCACTATTCGACTCTATTGCTTTGCACTCAGTCCAGCATATAATTGTATATCTGGCTATTAGGCTGCTCTCCAGATGCTAAATTGGCTCTGTGGGTGTGAACGAAGCTCCGAGGACAGCTCGGCTGCAATTTGTCTGATCTGAGGTAACCCTGCATATTTTCTCGTCTCGAACCAGTTATTGGAAGGAGACAAAAAAGAAAAAAAAAAAACACTTACTACTGAAACATCCATAGCACAACACTATCTGTTTAACTCAATTGCTTGGCTTCAGGGCTTTGTGAGTGTTTTGTAGAGCTGGAGTTTTCAGAGCCTTCTGTAGCTTCTCTCTTAATTAATATGTCTTATTGTTTTAATTTTGATTGATGATTTAAGGTGGGATCCTCAGCGGGATTATTGGAGTAGGGTCCTCAGCCTGAGGCAGTGGAAGAGGTGTAATCCACTGTCTTCATACACACTCAAACACACAAGTAATTAAATCAAGCTGGTAGAAATAGATGACTTAAGCTTTTCAGGCTGGATACTTTGGCTAGTCTACACATAAACCCCATTTGTAAAAATGTTTGAAGACACCATTTATAATTTGTCAATTCAGCTAATTTAAAGTACAGCAATTGTGAACACATACAGTCAGTTATGCATACACAGCTTGTATCATCTCCACAAAAAATGAAATTGACACTGCAGAGCTGCTTCATATAAGCATAAGTCACCACGGTCAAAACCAAATGGGGGCTAGAATTGCCTCTGCAATCAAATACATTTAAGTGGTTTTCTGATCTAGATTTAATAATTTACTATTAATACCCCTAAGTAGCTGAATGCCATCAAATTGACATAAACACCCATACATCCATTGTCTACCGCTTATCCAGGTTGTGGGGGAAGCATACATTTTTATAGGGATTATACACCAGTCAACAATAACATTCTGACCAACTCCTAGTTTTTCACAAACTGTCCATTCTCTGACCATACAAGAGCACTTTGTAGTTTTATAATTACTTTATAATTATCATGAACTATAGTTCATTTATTGCTCTGTATTTATTGCTCTGTATTTTATATCCTATGGAGTGAATTTTGTGTCAAAAGTTTTTGACACAAAATTCACTCCATAATATCCCTCTTTCACACTGTTCTTCAATGGTCAGGACCATCATAGAGCAGGTATGATTTAGGTGTTGGATCATTCTCAGTGCCTCAATGACACTGATGTGTTGGTAAAGTATTAGTGGGTGTTGCACTGGTATGAGATGAGAAACAGAGGTGATGCTGGAGATTTTAAACAGTGTCCACTCACTGTCCATTCTATTAAACACAACTACATTGCTGGTCCACTTAGTAGATGTAAAGTCAGTGCAGTAATGCATTTGTTGTTGCACAATTTGTGTTGGTCGTCCTCTAGTCGTTCATCAGTGGATACAGGACGCTTTTGGCTGGATATTTTTGGTTGGTGGACTATTCTCAGTAACACTAAGTGCTTTAAATCCTCCAGCAGCACTGCTGTGTCTGATCCACTCGTACCAGCACATCACACACCACCTGTTATGCTACAGGTATTCAATTTGTATTTATGTGATTATATCACTTCCTATAGGCCATACTGATTTCTGTCTGCTACTAGATGTTGATTTCTGATTGGTTGTTAAAGTCTTAGTATAAATTACAAATGATTGAAGCAGCCATTTTTCATAAAAACAAGCTAGAAGTATTCACGTTTGCAGTCCTTTTGTTCGTCTATTGCCCCCTATTTGTGTAAACCTTGGAGAACTTTTGTGTGTGAGTAAATAAGTTCATGTTTTAGGAATTATTTATGCCTATATTTCTCTGTATTTTATATTATTTTTGTACATTATTTCTGTTTTACTATTGCAGCTGGATTCTGTGGAAGTGCTAGATCATCAATAAATGGATGTACAAATTTAACTCATTCCTTGGTGCCCCTTCATGGCTGAAGTTATCAGGTGCTACTGCATTCAAGTTTGCTACGAGTTTAGCTGTCTAGTGGTGTGCCTCGCTACATACACACACAGGTGCCAGAACAGTAAAAAAAAAAAAAAAACAATTAAACAGCGGGTTCTACACAGCAGGCTCTCTGGTGAACAAGTCAAGAACTGTCCAGAAGTTGTCCTAGCTATTCTTGTTTGATCACATGTACGCTACAAGATGGACCATACCACACAAGATGTACAGCAGGCAGATCTATCAGTAGATGAGGCACATTACAAGATCAGAGGCTAGTATCTCAAGTTCAAACGAATCTTCTGCCTGGTCATGGCTAAAGTGTTGGCTGCATGTGAGTGTTCAGCATTTGTTCAGAAGGAAAATTAACCCAGCCACATTTAATACTGTTGTTCTAGATTTGACTAGCAGCGGTCTAAAAAGATAAAATCACATATCTCAACCAGCTGACTACAAGAGTCACATCTTGAAGCTAATTTTAATGCTTCTCATCAATCTCCATAAAGTTAGACATAAACTTGTTACATTTACTCCCTCAGCTGACCATACAGGGTTCTGTGACATTGCCAGTTTCCTTGCTCAGTGTGAACTGCTAAACTCTGGTCTTACAAAATATGATGATCATTCTGATAGCTATTGGCATTAATATGAAGTTTCTTAAGCTCTATTAAAGGAATAGAACTTGCAAGCAGTGAGAAGCTTGGTCTACTATGTAAGTGGTTAGGCTTCAGTCATCAGCACAAGTTAAGAGAATTTCAGCTGTCCACGTTAGCGACCCAGCTTTAGGCCTAAATATGGCATGGACTCAGGTTCAAGAACCTTATGGGTCACCAGAAATTATTGAGAAAACTCTCTTTGACAGATTAGAGAGGTTTCCTAAGGTCAGCAATAAGGAGCCTCAGAAACTCAGAGAGCTTGGAGATCTATTACAGGAGGTGACTTTAGCACAGTATGAGGGCAACCTACAATGATTCCCTTACCTGGACACTGCTAAAGGCCTGAACCTCATCAGAGAGGAGCTGCTACCAGAGAAGCAGTCATTACAGGAAGTAATTGCAAACTACAATACAACGAGCATTTTCCACCATCTGTTTATTTTGCTGACTTTATCAGTAGAGAAGCTTATATCTGCAATGACCCAAGTTTCCCTTTATCCTTTCCAGCTGCTTCCACAACGAAGGCCAATAGTGCAATAGCAAAGAAATGTAGTTTCAAAAATCTCATCTCCTTGCACAAAATGGAACTCTTTCTATGTCTGATTTTAACTGGAGGGACCTCCAGTGCTAGGCCAGATGTCAGTAAACAATGTCCTATACACAAGAAGTCGCATCCCCTTAAACATTGTAGAGGTTTTAGAACTAAAACCATAGAACAGTGTAAGGCGTTTCTAAAAGTAACTAGTAAATGTTTCAGAAGTTGCTCTTTGAGTGAACATGTTGCTAAAAAGTATGTGATAGGCTCAAACATATAACAGCTCTTCATCCTGGGCCAGCCCCATGGTGTAGCCAGACCCCTAAGTTAATGGATGGCAGGGAAAAGAAAAATGAAGCACTTTTCACTGTGAACAACAACTGTACATAAATCTTTGGGGAAAACAACAGCCCACGATCTTGTTCTTAAGTCTCATTACAGTCTCATTACAGTGCTTCCTAAGGGTCAACCTGAGAGATCAGAGAAGCTCTATGCAATATTAGGTGACCAGAGCACCCACTCACTTGCCAGGACAGAGTTCTTCCACCTTTTTGGCTTTAAGAGCACAGAAGCCTTCTACACAATCTGGACGTGTGCCGGCCTTGCAGAGATAATTGGAAGGAGGGCTAGAAATTTAATTGCGCAACCTTTGAATGGGAGTCTCAGCATAAATCTCCAAACACTCACTGAGTATAACTACATTCATGAAGACAGGTTCAAAATACCCACTCCAGAAGTATCAGAGCATCATATGCACCTTACCTCCATCACTAAGTACATTCCTCCACTTGACCCGGAGGCTCAGATACTACTGCTTCTCGGACATGACATCCTACAGGTCCACAAGGTGAGTCAGAGGTGTCCAGAGAACTGACTGTTAAACTAGATGACATAAGTTTTTATATGGACAGCAAAATCACACTTGGTTATCTTCACAATATGACCCAAAATTTCCATGTATACATTGGTGAAAGAGTGGAATGCATCAGGAAACTCTCAAGCCCAGAACAGTGGCTATACATACTGTACCTATAGCCAGAATCCAGCCAATGTAGCAACCAGGTCAGTACCTGCAGTGCTACTCTCTATTTCCTGTAGGCAACCACAGATCATACTCCTATAGAAACATAATAAGAACTTGTAGACCCGGAGTTGGATGTAGACATTCAATTGCACCTTACAGTATGTAGCAATACTACCCTGGGCTGTCTGTGGTTTGAAAGGTTCTCTACTTGGCTGTCCCTCATTAGGGCCAAATTTAATTCATTGAGACCAGTAAAGCCAAAACAGAAAATCAGAATGCAGGATGTAGAGGTTGGCATTTATGTTTAAGAGCCCAGTCACTTGACATTCTGTCAAAAGCAAACAAGTTGTAATTAGGTGTTCTCAAGGTGAGAGGTATCATGCTGAGGTGATGTGTCTGAAGTAAGGAAGAGAAGTTCAAACCTCCAGTTCAGTAAGGAAATTGGACCTTACGCTTGATGATAATGGACTCTTAAGAATGAGTAGTCAGCTTAAACACTCATCTCTATCCACAGAAGATAACCAACCACTTACCATCTCTAACCGCAGCCACATCGGTAGTCTGCTCATCAACTATTACCACGAGAGAGTGAAACACCAAGGTCGGTTCTTTACAGATGGAGGTATATGCTCAAATAGCATCTGGATTGTTGGAGTCAAGAGATGTATTGCAAGACTTTTGTACAAATGTGTCACATGCAAAAAGCTCAGCAGCATGACAGCCGAACAAAAAAATGTGACCTTCCTTCAGATTGCCTGAGCACAGAACCACCGTTTACCAATGTAAGTGTTGATGTTGATGTTTTTGGAATAACTCAACTTGGCATACGTGTGGAGGTGCTGCCAACAGCAAGAGGTAGGCAGTTATCTTCACCTGCCTCAGTGTGCGTGCATCATAAATGCTCTATGTTGATTTCTTGCCATCCATGGTCCTGTGAAGCTGATTCGCTCAGATTGTGGCACAAATTTAAAGGGAGCCTGCAAAGAACTGAAAATACTACTAAGAAATGACAAGCAGCACAGTATCTTCAAGTTCTTCAGCAAGGAAGGTTGTACATGGATTTTCAATCCACCTCTCACCTGTGTGCCGTGTAAGAGAGGATGATTGGAGTCTCCTGGAGGATTCTGGATTCCATGCTGTGCCAGGTGCAACCTTCTCAACTACCCTGTCTACTACTTAGAACTACTGAGAGTAAGTTCTGTTTACTCTCATGGTAAGGGTATCTGCCATAGTCAATGCCAGACCTTTGACGACCAGCTCAATGGGTGCAAATGTGCCTTCCATTCTTATACCAACAATGATCCAACAGTGATCCTCCAAAAATCTGCAGCCTTCCTCCTCTTGGTTGCTTTCTTGATACGGATCTACTTCGGCAGCTGTGGAGAAGGGTCCAGCACTTAGCCAACACCTTTTGGGAGAGAAGGGATACAGAGCAAGTCTAAATGGCAAAAGAATCATCACAATATTAGGGAACTTCCAAGGTCTTCCTCTGCCCTATCACCAAGGTGGTGGTGCTCTTATCTCCCAATGTTCTCTCAGACTCTAACCATAAGGTGTTTAATTTCAACTGTAGCATTCTCTTTAATACCATACGGGGAGTGTTATGTAACAGGTATTCAGTTATTGTTTATGTGATTATATCACTCCCTAAAGGCCATTCTCATGTATGTCTGTTACTAGATGTTGAATTCTGATTGGTTGTTAAAGTTATATGGGTTATCTATCACATAATTGAAGCAGCCATTTTCATAAAAACAAGGTAGAGGACCTCATGTTTGCAGTCTTTTCGTTCATCCATTGCCATCTGTTTGTGTAAACCCTGGTAAATGTTTGTTTGTGAGTAAATAAGTTCATCTATGTTTTTAGGAATTATTTATGCTTATATTTCTCTGTAGCTCATATTCTTTTCATATATTAATTCAGTTTTACTACTGCAGCTTGATTCTGTTGAAGTACCGGGTCATCAATAAATGGATGTACAAGTTTAACCCATTCCTTGGTGCACCTTTATGGCTTTAGTTATCTGGTGCTACTGCTTTCAAGTTTGCTGCGAGTGTAGATGTCTGTATATGTATGCCTCTCTACATGTTCCAGAACACCAATACCAAAATCATATCTCTTCTGTGGGATTCCATTGAGGAACCATTGAAGAACAAGTTAAAAAGGGGAAAATATGTTATACAGAGAAAAAAAGGACTATAATTATAAAACAACAGAATACTCCTGTATGGTTAGTGGAACTGAGAGAATGGACATTGAAACAAGGAGGTGGTCATAATATTAAGGTTGATTGGTGTAAATGTGTATCTAAAATGTGATTCACCTTAAATTGGCTAATTATGAGGCCTACAAACCAATGGAAAACAGTGTAAATATAGTTGGAGGTGATCAACACAGAGATCCAAAGCTAGAGGTCACTGCTTCAACCAAGAGGTTAACTGAGGGAGCAAATCTGGGGTCAAGTTAGGGTCAAAAATGTCTCTTGCTCGGAGAGTGGCAGCAGTGGGATGCGTTATCTGGCGGAGCTTGACTTATAGCAGCCCGGGTCTCTTTCTTTTCTTTTTTCCTCCCTCCTGAACTTGAAACAGGGAGGAAATCTCAGGGAGGCAAAAGAACAACAGAGCTAATTAGGCGCGCAGAGCTGACGGAGCGAAGCCAAATGGCTGCCAGCCAGCCCAGCAGAGGAGAGAGACCCCACCATCAGCAGGATCGATGGAGGAGACTGCTTCATTAAGGACCCCCGTAACGGGGGGGGGGGGGGGGGAGAAAGATACTGTTTAATTAAAGCTTCTGCTGCAGGCTTTAATGCAGCGTCTCCTGTCACACACCCGCACTGTCCTGCCCACATCCACCATTAACATGCATTCATGTATAAAGTGTGTTTATGTAACTCACATTGATCTCAATAACAATCACATAAAATAATGTCTGTGGAGGCATTATCATCATCAAACAGCAAGACAGGTCAGCTTACATTTAAGTAGGTATAAAATCCCCAGGTTTTGGGTTGAAACCTCATTCTTGTGTTAATTATTCTTGGGGCCAAATGCTAAGTGAATATATATAAAACTTTTCTGTAGACAACACACTTCTGCACATTTGAAAGCATTGTTACAGTTATATGTTTAATATGAAAAAAAGCAGGAGGCAAAATTATAGCTTATGCCAAACTTATGGCACCTCTTATATTTATATATTTACACACATACATACTCTATATGGTGTGTTGGACGTGGTGGATCAGACTCAGCAGTGCTGCTGGAGATTTTAATCACTGTCCACTCAGACACACCTACCTTGTTGCACTACCTGTAGATGTAAAGTCAGAGACAGAAGCTCACCTGTTGCTGCACAGTTTGTATTGGTTGTTGTATTGGAAACTGCCAACGCGTATCTGTTTGTTGATTATTTTTGTTTGGTGGACTATTCTCAGTCCAGCAGTGACTGAAGGTGTCCAAAATCTAGCAGCCCTGCTGTGTCTGATCCACTCATACAGACACAACACACATCACATCACCACCACTGCAGCACTGAGAATGATCCACCACCCAAATCATACCTGCTATGTGGTGGTCCTGTGGGGGTCCTGACCACTGAAGAGCAGGGTGAAATTAGGATAAGAAAGTATGTAGAGAAGCAGGTCAACTAATGTCCGTAATTGTAGAACTACACAGTGCTCTTGTATCTACACTTACTGTCCATTTTATCAGCCCCACTAACCATACAAGATACATGTTCCTAATTCAGTTATCATTCAGTGTACATATGTGTAGGTTTGCTATTTAGAAGAAAAATTATTGTTCCCTGTAGAAAAATATTGTGCCTTCTTTAGAAAACAATTAAAATATAGTTTAAACCTTTACACACCTCTGCATTACCTTTCCATGCTACCTTAAAAAATGTGCTAATTTGGAAAATGTGTATGTAGGACAGATAAGAAAATGTAGGTAAGTTTTAATCTAATTTCCTAATTTCCTGCTGTATCATTATATCCTTTTTGATATAAGGATATAACAATCCTAGTGTCATGTGTTCAAGTGAATGTGAGCTGCTCTTAACTCTTAATCATATCCATTTGCAGTTACTTTGTAGGTGTGTTCCTGTCTGCTTATACAGGCCCTGACTTTGGTTTTGCTGTTAACTAATTCGGGCCTTCCCTGGCGCGGTAAATATGCGTGACGTGTTCAGGGCTTTGTCAGGGCCTCCTTAAACATGTGGAGACTGTGCTGTGCTCTGTGTCGACCAGTGGACTGACCTCCCTGTGCCACCTGCGGGGCCAGACAAAGAGGAGCGAGTGCCCAACATGAAAAGGGGTTCATGCATATTGAAACCACAGCGGGTTTTCTCAGTCAAGAGAGGGAGAGCAGCAAAAGAGAGCCAGAGAAAAAAATATGTCTCAAAGCTATTTAAAACACATAATGTATCGCTCCCTTTTTCTAATCCATATTTCCCTAAGAGCTTTTTGGAACAAATGGCTGCTACTAGACTTTGCATTTCAATGGAATTCATTAATGCATATTCCGGCTGCTTATGGCAGAGGAGTCGAGCCCCCTGAGGGACCGCTCTCTCTCAGACCCTCCGCCAATGGGAATAGGTACAGATCTAGGATCCGTTTTTTTACCCTCTTCAACCCCCCCCAAATCTTTCATTGTGGTACAGAATAAAGCTAATGCATTTAAACGGCAGGACGTAACCCCCTCCTGCTATGAATCTTTGCATTGGTGCAATTAGAGCTTCTTATTTCTAACAGTGTGTGATCAAGCACTGTGCTATGACCTGTACCTTTGTGGCTTTTGGGCCTCAACGACAGTCTCATTCAGTTGCTTTGAACTTAAATATAAAAGTTATGAATTCTACAGTTGGAAGTCATTAACACCTCAGAAACAATGGTAACAATATTAATATTAGTTAATATTAACAAAGGTTAATATTAACAGTCAGACATCACAGACATCAGCCCACCTGGCCAGTTATTAGCACAGAATGTAAACCGATGATTATATAACAGCTTTGTCAATAAATTATGGTTATTATGGTCAGGTTATTAATGGAGCTGTTACAGCATGTCACAGATCCCTCTAACATAACTCCTATCACAGCATTATTTAAGTCTGTCACTTCTTTCATACATGGTGAGTTTTAAAGGCAACATACAAGATTTTAATCAAAATACACTTTTTAAAAAATTCACCATTTGCTTGCTCTCCAGTCTGTTGGAGTTCTGGAAACATGTCTGTTGTATTTGCAAAACCCTATAATAAAATATGTAATAAAACAAAGGGTTTTAGTCCTATATGCTTTCTCTCTCTCTTTAGATGACGAAGAGACATACAAACATAGAAAATTATAAAAAGAGATAAGGAAACTGCATTCCTGTTTCATAGGTGGGTAATATTGACAAACATTTGATCTTTAAGATTACTTAAGGTGGAATTGACTCTAATTTGGAAGAGAACTAACTACATAAATGTCAACGCATTTGAAAAACACTTTCAATATAAAGTATAGTGCAGGGCAATAACATAATTTCTGTTTGTCCTGGGAGTGAAAACATTTTTAGCCATATTGCACAGCTCAGCGGTACTGTGTTATCAATTATTATTCATTCATTCATTGCCTGTAACCCCTTATCCAGTTCAGGGTCACGGTGGGTCCAGAGCCTACCCGGAATTATCGGGCGCAAGGCAGGAATACACCCTGGAGGGGCTGCCAGTCCTTTGCAGGACAACACACACACACACCTATGGACACTTTTGAGTCACCAATCCACCTACCAATGTAATGTTTTTGGGACCGTGTGAGGAAACCAGAGCACCTGGAGGAAACCCACGCAGACACAGAGAGAACACACCAAACTCCTCACAGGCAGTCACCTGGTGCAGGACTTCCTCTATTATACACAGCTTAATTATTTATGTATTAATACATGAGAGCATGTAGATTATATAAGATTATAGCATGACTGTGTATTATTGTGATTATACCACAGTTCGTTATTGCAGTTTATTATTAGGTTTTAAGAAAAAGAAGATTGTGAATTTTTTTTTCATCAACATCCCGCGATGTAGAATAGTTCCATTCCATCAAACATTCCCTTTTGCTCTTTTCAACCAATTCTGGATCTTTAACTTGTGTGATGTTGGACCCATCCAGGATTTCTGAACTTTTGTTCTCTCCAGCAAGCCAGTCCGTATTCACACGAGCTTTGTTGGGAAACAAGTCTGCATTATTCAAAGCTTTTCTGTGTCCAAATCAGGATAGAAGCAGAGATAAACGCATCAAGCCAATAAAATATCATGGTTTAACCATAGTTTACAGTGGATTTAGAGCTTAGTGATATATATCATACACTAAACAATGCCAAGTTCTCTCTGTTTAAGTTAAAAGTGAGTATTTTGGTGTATCACTCAAGAGTCATGCTGATGAGCTGGTGAACGAGATCAGCCGAGAAAAAAGACGTGCCTCAACTCGAATTAAACACAATCGCAGAACCCACATAAACATAGCTAATTACTTTTTATTATTTTCTAGTTATTTTTTTTTGTTTACAAATCAGAAAGCAGATAGTGGCCCACTGCGCCATAAACATTTACTCTGTTGAACCAGATCACCATTGGGTGAAAAATCCAGGCACAGCTCTGTCTTGTAAACTCTGGCATCGTTGCTAGGTTACATGTATTTTGTGGAGTGATACCTGAAGTGCTTTGGTCAGTGTAATATTGGCACTCCTGGAATGTCTCTCAGCCAATCACATTACAGGGTCGGAACTAACCGTGGTATAATTAATGAGACACTACTATACTTATACCAAGATGCTGCTGAATGATGCCATTAATATCCTTGCTACAAGAAAAAAAAATTAGAGGGTATATCTACAACTGTGGGGAACTGCAGTTCTCTCTTGCTGGTTTATGTTCAGAAGCTCCACATCTTTTAAAGTGGAACAGTATGTCTGAGGAGAAAAACTACTGCTTTTTGTACATGGCTGAAATTTAACTTGTCTGTATGTTTTTATTCACTGTTTGAATTACCACAGAAACTAGTATGTAACTCAAGTTTTTTGGTTTTGTATTGATTGGTGCAGTTAGCAGGCTCCTGATTTCAGAGTGGGTTCCTTCTTAAATAATCTGAAATGGCAAAAATAAGTAATTTTATCCAGCTATGGAGCAGGAATAAAGCAATATCCCCAGCTCTTTTTTTTAACATTTGATTTTTGTTTTCAAGTTGATTTTCAACTTTTAAAGGTCTCTTTGCCATTTCTCTGCCATGAGGAGAGAGAGAGAGAGAGAGAGAGAGAGAGAGAGAGAGAGAGAGAACAGAATGGAGAACGGTAAGGAAACATCTGAAATTCATGAAAAGCCTTATTTTAAGCTTGTTATGTGATTAAAACAGACAAACAGAAGCTATATCCCAACCCACCACTTCTCCAATATCTCCATTTTTGAGATTTTTCTTTTGGTGGAATTGTTTGAAAAAATCTGCCATTTACTTTTTGCAAAAATAAATTAGAACAAACACTTGTTTCATTTGCTCATGAATTTGATTCTCTACCTGATTATCTGAGTTTTATTGTAGAGCTCTTTACTAATATACTATAGTAAACCACAACTCCATATATTGACTTCTCATTCCAAACTCAATGCTATTTAAGATTATTCGGTATGGTTCACAGCTCTCAAACAAAGTGTTTGACAGCTTCATGGTGCATTGCGCTGATGACAAAAGGCAGAAGGACGTCAGAGAGGCTTTTACAGATACTGGACGGCTATTTACAAGAAGGCTTTTTGAAGGCAGGGGAAGGCGAGAGGGAAAAAAACATCACACGCTTCTTGAGCTGAGGAAGAGTAAGAGGAGACAGCAGGAGAAAAAAGAAGTTGATGGCCGTGTCTGAGAGTTGAGTGCCACGTCTCGGACGAGGAAGAGACGCAAAGAGAAGGGAAGGACCCAGAGGCATATTCAATACGCCCCCAACCCCTGAACCCCCCCAACCCCCCCCCCCCACCACCACCCCACCCGGCATTCTAACTGTCATCGCAGGGGAATACGAGTCGGAGCGTTGTACCCTGAGATGGAGCAGCTGATTAACCATGTGTAGTCTTCTAACACCCCCACCCAAAACCTGGGGAAGAAAAGGAGAAGAAAAATAAAAAAGAATGAAAGAAGGAGAGAAATGAAAGAAAGAAAAAGCCCACAGCACACTCGCCATGCAAATGTGTTTGTCACTGTGACAGTATGTCTCAATTAAAGCTCAAAGAACAGCTTTTCCTCCCTGAATCTTACCACTGTCTAACTGACCCCCCCACCCACAACACACACACACAGCAGACACACAAAGTCACACACACAGCCCTTGTGAAATGTAGCAACAAAAGAACAAAAGAATAGCAGAGGTAAGAGAGCACATAGATGATTGGAAAAGACAACATTTAGTGTGACTGTAGAGGAACTGAGAGAGAGAGAGAGAGAGAGAGAGAGAGAGAGAGAGAGAGAGAGAGAGAGAGAGAGAAGTGGGAAGTGAGGAGAAGTAAAGAGAGTGAGAAAGAACAGAAAAAAAGATAAATGACAGAGACAAATAAATATAAAAAACTAATGGGAGAGATCATGTGAAACCTTTGTGTGAGAGAGAGATCAGAGAGACAGAAAAGGGTAGAGAACAAAGTGTGTGGCAGAGAGATTGTAAAGAGGAGAAAGTGGGATAGAGAGAGAGATGGAGTTGAAAACGAGCAAGAAAAAGTGAATAGATATAGAAAGGAATGAAACAAGAGAAAGTAAAAGGACATTGAAAAGAAACCAGAGATTGATAAATATGAACCTGAAAGACCCTGTTGCTACAGTAAAGGTGTAGTGTGATAATGATGGGAGTCTTCCATGTGCTGCTGTGTATCGTGGCTAGAGATGATTACCACAATGGGAAAAAAGCAAACCCCCCCCCCCCCTCCATTGTTGTTGTTTTTTTTAATTAAAGAACAATGAAACCATAGTGTATGTGTCCAACCCCTGCTGGGTGTGTGGGCTGAGGGGTTTCTCCTCTTGTGGAGAGAGCAAGAGAGAGAGACAGGGAGAGACAGAGAGAGAGAGGGAGACCCAGGGGGCCAGACACCCAGCAGCCTGCAAGCGCTGGCAGAAAGAGACAGAGCTGACAGGTGAGATGACTGAGACTCTGTTTAATTAAACTCCAGACGTCATCAAGGGAGATGGGACTGGAGAGAGCAGGAACAGAGACACACTCTGTGTGTGTATGAGAAGAAGGAGAGAGAAAGAGAGAGAGAGGGATGAGAGAGAGAGATTGTCATGACAACAATCATGCCGTTTTAGCACCTTTGTTCTTAGCACAAGGTGGCAGAGGTAGTGTGTGTGTGTGTGTGTGTGTGTGTGTGTGTTTACTCCCCACTACTGCCTTTGTCCATATTTTTTAATCAGTGGTGCAACCAACAAGCTAGAAGTAGGCTATTTCTGACCATGTAATTATTTAATTAAATACTTGTAATGCTAAGTTAATTAAAGGGTCACTATGAAATATTTTACCTTATAATTACAGCTTTAAAATCATTGTGATGATCCACTGATTCGTAATGGGGAGAACAGAGCCTCTGTCTTTGCTACGCTGGAATCAGCACTGCAGAAACGGCACTATGTAAATTTTGGAGTAGGGTAGGAGACCAACATCCCTTCCTCCCCCACCGCACTAATTTCAGTACAGTGCTGTAAAAGTAAATTACACTACCTCCCCATAATAGAGTAGTGACACTGACATATAGGTGATATTTCATTGTGTGTTGGGTTGGTACAAGTGGATCAGGCATAGCAGTGCTGCCAGTGTTTTTAAACGCTTCCATGTTACTGCAGGACCTAACTTTCTGAAAATGTCAAGGTATGCCACATTATTTAACTTGTTGGTTAAATTATATTAACACATATGTGATAAAGCTACCAGGCTAAATGTTGACTGAAGGAGGAGACAAAGTAAGGTAATTATTATATATTATATATTATATATTAATCATGCTCGTGGACTGATCATCCTGTGTTATAAATGTCTGAAACTAATAGTTAGCAATTAGTTAGCAACTAATAGTTGTGAATGTGTTTTCTAAATTTGATCGAAGCTCTTTTCCATAACGTATGCAGTACTGTGCATAAGTTTTAGGTACTAGAGATTATGAGATTTAAAAAGCTATTTATCTGAACAGTAAGTGTTTATTTGCTAAATACAAACAACAAATAACACCCAACATTAGAATAAAACCAAATAACATTATCCCAGTGTGATATTCTGTGTGTGAATGTGTTGGTTTAACTTTTTAAATCTCTCCTTGTGGCAGTACATATTTTTTGAGGTTATCACACAATACCTATCCACATTTTATTTAGGTTAATTTTCTCTCATTGTTTACTTATCTGTACAAAATATTGAACACAACATAACAACAATTTCATACATTTTCTTAAACTGATTAAAGTGATCTCAAACATTTTGCGGAGAATTAACCTTAACTTGAGCATAACTACTACTAGCCTAACCCTAACCTTAACTAACATTAATTTCCCCTTAAAATATAATGATTTATATTATGGGGACACAATGTTTATTCCCTAAGGAAATCAAGTCCCCATAATGTGAATATGTAAACAGATTTTGGCCCCCACAGTGTGATATATAGCTAGACCACACACACACACACACACAAACACACACCACAGGCTCATCTGGCGCTGGTTGTCGTGGTGACAGAGCGGCGAGGAGCGCTTGGTGTTGCAGGCCCACAGGGGATATCAACACACTAACAGTGTGAGACACCAAGCAGCTGGGACTACTGTACACACACACACACACACACACACACACACACACACAGAGGCAGTCCTTGTGTCTCCAGCAGCTAAGAGATTTTTAACGTATCCATGACAACATATTCACTGTAGTACATACAGTTTAATGTATACATGCATTCATACATTTCTTCAGCATGACTGTACTTTCACATCACTGTCCAAGCACATTTCACTAACCATTTCTCCACTCCTGTCTGTGTCAACACAACTGAGTAAGGAAAAATGCAAGAATTTTGTCAGTCAGTATAAAAGCTTGCATCTCTAGTAACGTCTTAAGGTGATATTCTTACTGTAATGGTAATGTTAAATAACTTAATTTCCAGTCTAATTGTCTATTGAAGTCATAACATTATGACCACCTCCTTACACTCACTGTACCTTCTCTCAGCTCCACTGTCCACAGGAGCACTTTTTGGTTCTACAATTACAGACTGGTGTCCATCTGTTGCTTTGTATACGTTGTTTGACCCTTTTCACCATGTTCTCCAATGGTCAGGAACCCCAGAGGACCACCACAGAAAAGTTATTATTTGCTTGATCAATCTCAGCACCGCAGTGACACTGACATGGTGGTGGTGTGTTAGTGTGTGTTGTGCTGGTATAAGTGGATCAGACACAGCAAAATCACATAAACAGTATGTTTTTTTTATCCCTTCTTGTGTTTGTATATGGCCAGACAGAGCTAGGGAGTATCTGTTGTGTGGCTATTTGTGTGTGTGTGTGTGTTTTGTGTGTGAGAAAGACAGATAGAGAGAGAGAGAGAGAGAGAGAGAGAGAAAGAGAGAAAAACAGAGACAGCATCATTGGGCAGCTGGTGTAATAATAGGCGTGGGCGGTACCGTTGTGAGGTATTTTTTACCTGCCTGAGCTCCCAGGTGGCCGTTCTGTGTGCTGAGTTCAGGTGAGGCTGTTAATGAGGCTAATTAGGTGTAAAGGGGGGCGCGGGGTGGGGGGGGGGGGGGAGGTAGGTGCTGGGATCAGCTGTTCCTCTGTTCTTGCATGTGCTACTAATGATAAAGCTGCATAATCACAGACACCGGACACCCAGCACAGGCCCCTTTACATCTGAGCTCAAGCTGGAGCCGCTGAAACCTCCAACCCCCCACAGAGACCCCTACACAGCATACGCTGTGCAGCAAAGGGACACAGCCTTTAGCTCACATGACAAGACCTACGTGACCGCTAAACAAATCACATGCATATACCCCTCTGTGTGGCACCCCACCCCTGGTCACCTGACCTGCTCTGTTGTTTTATTTTTTATCAGAAGTAAAGTAAGTTAACCCATCTCTGTATACTTTGATGGCTATAGTTTGTTTTCTAAATTTAATACATTGTGGGGTTTAAATGATCTTGCTGTTTTCCTGTTGTGTTCAATACAACCAATAGATGTGGTGCAAAACCTTTGCAGAAGTGTGTCCTCCCTTTTACCTAGAAAACATCACAAAACCTTATATCTGTGCACATTAGCTCAACATTTTTGTATTATCATTTATGTTTGGAATTACTTATTGTAGTCTTTTTTTATTATATTCCAAAATAGCATATAAAATATATAGACTTCAGTTCTGTAAATAAAAAAAAGGAAAGGATTTTTTTCATTTCTCAAGTGTCTTTCCTCAGTAAATGATAATCCCTTTTCAAAAATGTTGAGCCTACCCGGAATTACTGGGCGCAAGGTGGGAACACACCCTGGAGGGGGCGCCAGTCCTTCACAGGGCAACACACACTCACACATTCACTCACACACTCACACCTATGGACACTTCTGAGTCACCAGTCTATCTACCAACATATGTTTTTGGACCATGGGAAGAAACCAGACCATCCAGTAAAAAACCCAGGCGGGCACAGGGAGAACACACCAATCTCCTCACAGACAGTCACCCAGAGGTTGATTCAAACCCCCAACCCTAGGACCCTGGAGCTGTGTGACAGTGACACTACTTGTTGCTCCATAATGCCACCCCTTTTCAAAAACAGCAGTTATATAGTCATCAGAATTTTCTTAAGTGCTATACAGATTTTTTAATCATGCTAAAGTCATTGTTCAGTTTATCAGCTACACTTGTTACGTAAATGCACTTTGCCGTTCTACAGTTACACTGCTGTGTCTGATCCAACAGGTACCAGCACAACACACATTAACACCCCACCAGCACCAAGCTGTGGTCCCATGGTGTCCTGATCATCAAAGAACAAGGTGAAAGAGGACTAACAGTGTACGTGGCCTAGTGGTTAGGGAACTGGGCTTGGAACCAGAAGATTGCTGTTTTGATCCCCAGAGATGGCAGTTCATGACTCAAGTACCCTTGAGCAAGGAATCTAACCCCAAACTGCTCCCTGGGCACTGTGGCTATGGCTGCCCACCACTCCAGGCATGCTCACTGTTCACTCCTGTGTGTAAATGTGTGTTTCACTGCATGGATTGGATTAAATGCGAAGATAATAAAGTAATTCTAGATCTAGACAGTACACATGTAGAGGATAATTGGTGCTGATAAAATGCACAGGGATTGTAGAAACAAGGGGGTGAATCATATTATGGCGTATTACTAATCATGTTAGAATTTAGTTACATTCAGTCTTACTTACTTACATACAGTCTTTTTAAACAGTCTAAATCATTTTAGACGTTGATAAAATTACATGTAGAGGCTTCTGACTGGACAAATGCTTACATTTGCCTACATTTATAGCTAGTGTCTCTTTCACTCTGGAAGCTACAGGAAAATCCAAGCAACTCAGCAAAGACCTGTGAAAAAAACTTATTTAGGACCCAAACACTACAAACTACAGAAAGGAGGCACAGATTAGGCTATGTCTCAGGGCTGAACAAATGTTGGGCCAAAAGATTCAAATTAAACCAAAGACAACAACAAACAAACTTGTGAAAAAAACTGGAGGCTTCATCTCAAATAAGCTGTGTTCCACCCTTCTGTTGCTACAGGCTTCTTTCATTTCTTACATATTACTATGATTTACTATACATTTGATATTTTATAACCAAGCCACCTCCACATTCCTGAAATCATTCACCTTTTTTTGGAGCAAATTCTTCTGCCTCAGAGCCACTCTCCACTTTAATTGTCACTGTGCCTAAATGACTTATGTAATGAACATATGCCAAATTAAGGGTAACTGCATGATGTCATACATAAACAAATCAGAATATAATTATTATCACAATCGTGTTCACAAATCGTGAACAATACTGTATGGCACAGCTCTAACCAGTACAAAATCCTAGCATTTTGTAGGAGTTGTCTCTGTTCAGAAGAAACAAAAACACAACTTTGTGGCCATGATCAGCCCTAAATATGGAATGAATGTGGTGTGGTATGATTTATATATCATCATTATCCAATTAAAACCATGTTCCTCAAAAAGTAGTAACTATACAGAAAGTAAAGACTTAACTTTCAGTGGATGTCAATTTAAAAATATTTTATTCCTTGTAATTTTGAAGCATTTCTATTGGGCCATTCATTGGGATTTTTTTACATTTTTAAAGACGGCTGCTGTGTTCAACTGATGTAGTAAAAAAAAACTGATAGACAAAATTGGATATACAAGTTTTTCAGACAGTGACCATATTTAACCTGTAACCAAAAGAAATAATTATGAATGCTAGTGTAGTTGAAATACCCTTTTCCTGGAATGTGTTGATGATTATTAAACTGTCATCTGTCATTATAAGTATAAAAACTACTTCCTCCATTTGACACAACTTAGCACCTACTTGTGTCTGCTCTTATAATAACACTTGCTTGAAGCTGCCCCTAATATATTTAGTGCATGGCTTGTACTGCTGTGTTTACAATATATGTTCCACCAAAGAGAACAGTGAGAAAGCTTTATATATTAAGTTCATTTTAGTGTTTATCTGCTCTTACAGACCACATTCACAGCACATTCCACATACACTGATCAACCATAACATTATAACCACCTCCTTCTTTCTACACTCACTATGTATTCTGAGTTCCACTGACCATAAGCTAGCACTTTGTATTTTCAGAATTACAGACTATAGTCCACATATATATATATATATATATATATATATATATATATATATATATATATATATATATATATATACTTTATTTTCCCCTTCCCCTTTCACGCTGTTCATCAAAGGTCAGGACCACCACAGAGCAGGTATCATTCTCAGCGCTGCAGTTGATGTTGTGCTGGTGTGTTAGTGTGTGTTGTTCTGGTATGAGTGGATCAGACACAGCAGTGCCGGACGAGTTTCCACTCACTGTCTACTCTGTTAGACAACTTCATTGGTCAACCTTGTAGATGTAAAGTCAGAGACAACAGCTCTAATGTTGCTGCACAGTTTGTGTTGGTTGTCCTGTAGTCCTTCATCAGTGGACACAGGATGCTGCTGGCTGGATAGTTTTAGTGGGTGGACTATTTTCAGGTGGACTATTTTAAATAAAACCTCCAGCATCACTGCTGTGTCTGATACTATTGTACCAGCACAGCACACAATAACACAGGGGTCCTGACTATTGAAGGACAGCCTAGAAGGATGTAAACAATATATACAGAGCAACAGATAGACTCAAGTATATTAGTAGAACTAAAAAGTGCTCCTGTGAGGCTGAGAATATGGAAACAAGGAGGTGGTCATGATGATTGGTGTAAGTTTAATGTATAGGGCAAAATTTTACATATGTTTAATCTAAACAAAAAAGTCCAAAAATGTTAATTAAATCAGGATATGTATTAGGTGTACAAATAAGTTTTAAAGTGCTTTTATTGTAATTTAAAATTCAAATGTTTTCCTGATCATTTTACTGTCTTAAAACTGTAAACTGTACTGTCAATTGGACAGAGTTGGCTGATGCCTTTGTTTGGTTCAGTATTTAAAAACACTCCATTTTCTTTATGATGTCATCTACTTTCTGAAATACACCAAGTACCATACAATGATGTTGCCGTCCCCATACTACACAGTTGGGATGGTATCCTCTGAATTAAAAGCCTGAGGATTTGTCTCCATATACATTTCTGATCATTAAGGCAACACAGTTCAATTATTTGTTTCATCACTCTTTGAAAAGGCAATCACTTTCTCCTAATGACCATGTGCAAATTTCAGTCTGTCTTTTTCATGCCAGTCTTGGGGTTATTTTGTTCAGCTCTGGGACTAAATTTGTAGTTTTTTCCTAAATGATATAGCATTTGTGCCATCCCAGTTTTTTTTTTTTTGTATACAATTGTTCATACAGTTGTTTGCTGTACATTTAATTCTTAAAAATTGCTCCTAAACTGAGAAGGGGTCCATATTTAAACATTCAATTACTGCACCAGGCAGATATTAATATTCATCTATTATAATATTTTGACTGATATAAGAGTCAACTGCATTTGGACTGTGCGGTATTTTCATGAATAGAAAGGATAGAATACATGTTTGCATTAAATAACAGGTTAACAAACTTAAGAAACTGTCATCACAACATTTTCAACTTTATTATCTTGCAAATATATTGACTGAAATCAATATGCTGAAATCTTGCTTCTTGTAATATATTATTCCACCGTTGTGAGATGTGTCAGGAACGAGGGGCGGACTGACGGAGGCGGACGCACTCGCTAAAACACAGTATTTTTAATAAAGGAATAAAACAAAACAAAGAGACGTTAACAGAACTAAAACAAACAGGGAATCAAGCAGGCTAAACTAAACACGGGGAGCTACACAGGGCAAACGGGACTGACAGACTAAAGAGTTAACGAAGAAACGATAAATGAAAAGAAACTACGACATGAAACAACGACTAGGAAAACAAATACGGAGAAGCTGTGGAGACAGACGGACAGACTAGAAAACACGACCAACTAGACAAACGAGAAAGGAGAAATGTTCAACAACAGGAAGGACGGGTTAACACATGACAGACGAGGAGGCGGAACAAAGGCGGAGACAGGGGCGGAGACAAGGACAATAACAAACAAAGCCATGTGCAAATAAAGCACATGGCAGGGACAACAGACTTGACAGGGCGAAGGCGTGACAGATGCCCCCCCCCCATGAACGCGCAACTCCCGAGGCGCGTACTCTTAAACCTCCCAGGAGTTGGCACAGGAGAGGGCACGGAAAACAAAACCACGGAAGACAAGACTCAAGACTAGACAGGAACAGACACAGGAACTGGGGACACGACACGACCGGATAAACGAGATGGGACATGACAGGAGACTGACAAAGGGGGGCAACAAGAGACTGAAAAAGAGACAAGAACGGACTGGACAGGACGGGAGTGGACACATGAGACTTGACGGGAGACTGGACAGGGTTTTTGACACTGGACATGACACTGGATGGGAACAGGGACTGGACAGAAGACGGGACAGGTGACAGGACTTGAGACAAGACAGAGGGTTGAAAGGGAGACTGGACTGGAGACAAGACAGGTGACTGAACGCTGGACAGATACGGAGACTGGACATGTTTGGGGACAGAAGACTGGACACGGGCAGGTGACAGGACAGGGGACTGGAATGGAGACAAGACAGGTGACTGAACACTGGACGGATACGGAGACTGGACATGACTAACAGGGGACTGAACATGAGACAGGACAGAGGGTTGGAACGGGGACTGGACATGAGGCAGGACAGATGACAGGACTGGTTGCTGGGAATGGACGGGAGCAGAGACTGGTGACGAGACAGGGGACAAGGCACTGGACCGGACAGAAACGTTAGACTGGACAGGGGTATGTGACTGGACAGAAGACAGGACAGGTGACATGACACTAGACTGCAACGGGGACTGGACTGGAGAGGGGACAGAGGGTTAAAACAGGGACCGTCCAAGGAGGCAGAGGAATCTGTAACGTCGTCCACGGAGACAGGAGAAACTGCGACGACGTCCATGGAGGCAGAGGAATCTGCGACGTCGTCCACGGAGACAGGAGAAACTGCGACGATGTCCACGGAGACATGAGAGGCGGGCGTCGCGCTCACGAAGACAGGAGAGGCGCGCGCCGCGCTCACGAAGACAGGCGCGGCAGGAGGCGCCGCGTTCACAAGGACAGAAGCGGCTGGAGGCGCCGCGTTCACGAGGACAGGAGCGGCCGTTGGCTTCCGTGTTCACGAAGATAGGCGCGGCTGGAGGCGCCGCGCTCTCGAGGACAGGCGCGGCTGGAGACGCCACGTTCACGAAGACAGGAGCGGCTGGAGGCGCCGCTTTTACGAGGACAGGAGCGGCCGTTAGCGCCGCGTTCATGAAGACAGGAGCGGCTGGAGGTGCCGCTTTTACGAGGACAGGGGTTTGTGCTGCTCGCCTGGCTCGCGCTGGAGCTGTAGAGGGTTTAGGGGGTTTCACAGGCGCACCCATTAGATCCCTCAGAGGTGCGCCCCTATTAGCCCCACCTCCGTAGTCCTAATGTTGGAGGCTAATAGCCCCTACCCTTAACCCCCCCAAAAAATTTCCCCGAACCTAAGGGGGTAATCCACCGTCGAGGGGGGACTCCAGCACGGTTCTTCCGCCGACTCTTTCGACTCCCGCTGGCGCAACTACTCGATTCACGAGTCGACTCCTCCGGTATAGGATTCGGAACAGCGCCAGGCAGGAGCTGGAGCCGGCGACTCCATTCCGAGGCTGCTTTCAAAACCTCCCCCACAGGATCGTTGGGGCCTGTACGGAATGGAGTCCGGCGAATGGCACACCCCTTGAGATAATAGTCCGTGCTAGCTGCATCCATAGTTTGGTCGAACATTCTGTCAGGAACGAGGGGCGGACTGACGGAGGCGGACGCACTCGCTAAAACACAATATTTTTAATAAAGGAATAAAACAAAACAAAGAGACGTTAACAGAATGAAAACAAACAGGGAGCCAAGCAGGCTAAACTAAACACGGGGAGCTACACAGGGCAAACGGGACTGACAGACTAAAGAGTTAACGAAGTAATAATAAATGAAAAGAAACTACGACATGAAACAACGACTATGAAAACAAACACGGAGAAGCTGTGGAGACAGACGGACAGACTAGAAAACACGACCGACTAGACAAAAGAGAAAGGAGAAATGTTCGACAACAGGAAGTGAGGGAAGGGGACTTAAATACACAACACAGACGAGACGCACCTGGACAGATAACGAGGAGGACGGGTTAACACATGACAGACGAGGAGGCGGAACAAAGGCGGAGACAGGGGCAGAGACAAGGACAATAACAAACAAAGCCATGTGCAAATAAAGCACATGGCGGGGACAACAGACTTGACAGGGCGAAGGCGTGACAAGATGATTAAAACTTGAGGCTGAGTTTCAGACAAGATTCCACTTGCAGGAGATTGCAGGAGGGTTTACCTTTTGTAGCTCCAGTAAAATTTATTTTAATGCAAGTTTCATACATTCTTTTCATAATATACTACTCCACATCCCTTCATTACTCTGCTGTATACTCATACAAGGCAGACACTACACATTTATATATTTATTACATCGACATTATATAAACTACTTATTTGCACTGCTTACACTGCACTTCCTGGTAAATGCTAATATGCATACTGTTGCCCTGTACTGGTAATGTGAGTAAGGACAAACAATTTCCATTCGTCTTTTCATCTAGAAGTGTCACCATGTGACCAAGTATGCCTGAGAAATGTGCAATCTAAGAGGCTTATTTTTAAGAACATAAATTAACTGACTTCTAATGTTCAGAATTTAATAGGCTGAATAGTTGGAATAGGCGTGTTAGACGAAAGCAGAACTTCTGCAGTAAAAATGTACTATTGCTAGAACAGTATTTACAGTAAACACAAAGCATGTCATTTTTGTCACAAGGAGTATTTCTACTGTTACATTCACAATTAACTGCTTAAAAATGTAAAGTACAGCTTATGCTTACCAATTCTGTAAGAAAAGAAATTTACAACGTTCTGTTCCGTGATATACTCAACCACACTTACAGTCTTACAGTCTCTCTGTCTCCCACATGCACACACACACACACACACACACACACACACACAAACACACACACACACACACACACACACACACAAACACACAGGGTGCAGTATGAGTGTGTTATGGGAGTTGCTGGCAGCAGGTTTGCCTGATTGATTGGTTTTGGGAGGGGAGAGGCCACGGGCCATGTGAAGCTGTGGGTAAGACCTATCGAAAATCACTATCCCTCCTTCTCTCTTTTCATTCCCCCTCCTCTCTCACTTCTCTTAGCTCTCAGTCCTCTCAGCATCACACACGTGGCTCCATCACCACCATGAGAGCACTCTGTCAATTTTCTGATCCTCAGCTACTCTGAGCCGAAGCACAACACTCATAACATTGTCTGTATCTCTATTTCTAAAATAAAGTTTCCTGGATTTTAGGGTTCTAGGACAAACTTTCTCTAGTCTTATTCACTTGGTGTGAAAATCCTTGGTGTGGTGCTGAGTTGGTTTATAGTACATCAGCCATTTACAGTTCACTTTTTTCCCCTTTAATACTCTTTAAAGTGCACTTGCCTTGTTTATTATTTTACATGTCATTCATACGTGCACTCCCCTAGACTACCTTGTATGTAACATACTTGGCAAAAAAACAAATCTGATTCAGATACAGATTGTGATATAGAGCTGGCCTAACCAAAATATAGGCTGAGCATGACAAAGAGCTACAAACCCCATTTACACAACCTGTAATCATTTAAGCCTTATATTTAATTGAAAACAGTACAAAGACAGCATTTTACATTTTTTTTAACTGGGAATAAAAGTATATATATATATATATATATATATATATATATATATATTCTCAAAGAGAGATGGGAAGGGGATTGTCATTCTATAAACAAACTTCATTGGCAAATATTGAAACCATTGAACATAAAACCATGTTCCATTCATTCATTCATTATCTGTAACCGCTTATCCAATTCAGGGTCGCGGTGGGTCCAGAGCATACCTGGAATCATTGGGCGCAAGGCAGGAATACACCCTGGAGGGGGCGCCAGTCCTTCACAGGGCAACACAGACACACACACATTCACTCACACACTCACACCTACGGACAATTTTGAGTTGCCAATCCACCTACCAACGTGTGTTTTTGGACTGTGGGAGGAAACCGGAGCACCCGGAGGAAACCCACACGGACACAGGGAGAACACACCAACTCCTCACAGACAGTCACCCGGAGAGGGAATCAAACCCCCAACCTCCAAGTCCCTGGAGCTGTGTGACTGCGACACTACCTGCTGCGCCACCGTGCCGCCCAGCCATGTTCAACATAAAAAAAAAAAAATAAATAAAAAGCCATAGAGGGGATTAGCCATGTACTGTATATAATGTCAATTTAAAAATCCAGATAAATCTCTGTATGTAAGGGACAAGGCCCAAAAGCAATATTGGCTAGCTATTGTGTAAAATATTGTGTAGTGGAAATCATTGCATGGGCTCAGAAACACTTTCTAGAACTATTATCTGTGAACACAGTTAATCATTGCATCTACAAATGCAAGTTAAATCTCAATCATGCAAATGAGTACACACATATTAACAGCATCCAGAAATGCTGTCACCTTCTATGGGCCCAGACTCATTTAATTTGGACTCAGGTGAAAAGAAAAAATGTCCTTTGTTCAAATTATCACAATTTTAAAAATCTTTTGTTATTTTTTTTAAATCACGGATGCCATGTCCTCCAGGCTAAACGAGAGAAAGACAATCCGGCATATATGTGCACAGTCCAGATGCATGAGGCAGCATTAGTAAACATGGCAGGGGTGACATCTGAAGGCACTGTAGCTGCTGAACAATATATATACAATATTTGGTGCAACATGCTGCCATGCAGATCTTGTATTTTTCAGGGAAGGAACCTCTCTTTTACTACAGGTAATTAACTTATTTGCCTTTCTTATTTTAAATTAACTACTTATATTGGTATTCAAAGCCTGGTTTTTTTTTGGCTCTTCAACTGTGTCTGTAGTTATACATCGAGGTCATTTTTGCGAAACTAACAGAACAAGAAGTCTAATGTTTAATTAGTCTGTTACATATTCCTAGAAACACTGACAGAAAACGCAGAGAGAAAGAGGGCAATATTCTAGTGTTTATCGGCGACGAAGAGTCACTTCTTCAGGATTCATTTGAATGAAGCACAGACAAGCAGGTGACAAAGCAATTTTTGATTGGGCTTTCTCTCCCTCTCTTGCTATATTATGTAAAACGTATGCTAATTGTGACGGAACACACATGATTAATTCATATCACCGCTGACTGTTCCCTGGGTCTGGGTTTGATGAAGGTAAATTAGCCGAAGGTCCGGTCTCCGCCGCTGGATGGCAGTGTGGTGTCAGTAACGCTCGCGCGCAGAAACGGACGCTTTAAACAACAGTAAAAGCTAGAAAAGCGTTTCTTTTTCTTCGCTCTCTACCTCTGGCCACATTCTCGCCAGCTCAGGATCTGTATATCCTCCCTCCAGGTCCTGGTGATTATTTTTAGTTTTTTCCTCTTCTGAGGTGGCTTCGCCATTTTCCCCTTAGAGAGCGGGAGTATGTGGCTGCTCGCGCTGGAAGAGCTGAGAAGAGGAAGCGCCTTGGTGACGCTGTGTGTTTCCAGGCTCCTAATTAAAACTCCTCAAGCACAGCGTGTGTGTGTGTGTGTGTGTGTGTGTGTGTTTGTGTGTGAGAGAGAGAGTGTTACATTTTAGGGACTTGTATTCCTGATGGTATAAAGTTAGGGTTAGGGTAAAGTTTAGGGTTAGGCTAGTTTGTTAAAGATACGGATAAAGATAAAGAAATGGAAGTAATTCAATTTAATGTCCCCTAAAACTACACACGGTTTGTGTGAATGTGTGTGCTCCTGAAAGTGTATGAAAATGAACACAAAACATGCAGTAGGGAGAAGTTCATTGTTGTGTCTTAAGATTTCGTATGCTCATCTCTACAGGTTATTGGCAGTGTTTGCACCAACATCTGTTTTATGTAATTATATCATATAAAATCCACTTGGCTGCATGAAAAAATAGCCACGACACAGAGCCTGAATTACAGTCAGATTATGATCAGAAAGCTCAAAACACATCCAGTACAATGTAAGAATAAGGACATTTCAAGTGTTTGTTTACTGACGTAAGTGTGTATGTCTGCTGTATACTGATTAGCAGGTTAGCAAGAAAATGCAAAATGAAGGATACACAACGGTATGCAGTAGGGGGTCATATATATTACAGGAAAAGTACTAAATGAAAGTGAAATATAGATTTATGTATTGCATATGAAAATTGATTATCATCTTACTTGAGTGATTTTCTGTGAAATTTAGATATAGGTCAATATTCATTTAGAAAATTGTGCAAACAACCAGTATATGGCAATTTATTCAGCTTCTTGAGGGGATAACGCACAATGTCATGTTGACATATATATTTTTGTTTGGAAAATACTTGTAGCTTTTACTTGCCAAAACTGAAAGTACTTCTTTTTTTGGCATTATTTATGTACTTAATACAGAAGGTAATAGTGATATTTTAGAGAATGGAAAGAGTTTAGAGGGCCTTGCTAAGACAGGAATACTGACTGGGATAAATAGTGTGTGTGTGTGTGTGTGTGTGTGTGATATCTCCTAGGGCTGTGTAACTGAGGATGATGTAGGAACAGAGCTGAGATCACTGAAGGCTTCTGCCCCCAGGAACCAGCACCATCCCAACACAGCTGCCACTGAGATGTGCCAGGAAGTAACACCCTATGTAACACACACACACACACATACACACACACACACACACACACACACACACACACACACCCACACACACACACACACACACACACAGAGAGAGGATGCATATGTCTTTTTCATAGCCAGGCACTTGGGATTGTATATAGTTTGAGAATTGATAGATGGATGATTCCACAATTAAGGTAGCCCACCATGAAGTCAATTTGACTCTTAAATAATACCGTATGATTTATAATTTATAAACAAACAGTACCAGAACCATTGTCAACAGACTGGAACTGTGATTTTTCAATTGGCTGTCAATCCATTACTGAATGTTCTAGTATTTAGGTTTTTCATATTTGCTCAGTGAACCAACAGGAATTGAAATATTTGATGGTGTTCTTCTCTGTGTTCACTAACATTTGCAGATGAAGCCAATGGCCAAAGACAGATCTTTACAATTTCAAGTGAATATAAAGACATCCAGCAATTTTACGTCACTAACAATGCATCAGAATGCAAGCAACAATGATTTATTATAGTGTCAAAGCTAATGTAATTTGTTAGCATCTCTAACATAAAAAAAAAAAAAAATAGAGTATTATGTGTATTTGTACAGGAAATCCAATATAATATTTAATGTATTATTAATTAATTAATGTTAATTTAACTAATAAGCACGATGGTGTAAAACAGAAAATAAAATTTACATAATACCTGGTTTTGTTTATCAAAATAAAATTATTGTGAAATATAAGCCATTAGCCAAATAGGACTCTTTAGGTTGACAAAGGATAAACATAATTGTATTATGATGGTTTTGTAAACACTTTGGTGGTGGGAAACACCCTAAAAATCATATATTTAGACATTAAAAAGCTAAACATCAAGAACAATAATTTTTTAAATATTTGACATTAAATTAATTTTGATTCTTGATTTATGGAGTAATTCCATGATTATATTTAAAGGAAGGTGTAGTTTTGTCATCCTGAAATATGCTATCATGCGGCATTCTCTGTAATATGGTGTATACTTATCAGAAAGGAAGTATATAGGTTAGGAAATATATTTCATACATTGTTAAAATCTCTTTTTAAATCATATTATACATGAAATATCTGTGAGCCCCCAGTTGCATCAACCTATTTTGTATAGAATAGAATAGAAAAAGACAAAAGCTGAATATATTGCTTGGTTTCCCCCAAGTTTCACCATCAGTTATTCCACAGATTACATTCACAATAAGAATAACTAAGAAAAGTCTAAGAAAAGACAAAGGAGCATAGTTTAAAACATCTAACTCATCTAATTCTGATTAAGACTAACTGCTATTGGAAATAAATTATATTTATGGAGATTATTTTTGACCCCTGGTGCTCTAAAATATCAGTGAGAGGGGAGAGGATCATCCATTTTAGCAGTGGATGGATTGCTTCAGTTAGTGCAGACTCTGAAGATCTTATAAAGATTTGATTATTTATACTTTCCATTTTTGGCTGTTTGGCTGGCACTGTATTTCTGAGAAGTTGAGCTTTGTCCATAATAATGGGGAGGACACACTGTACAACATCAGCAAGCAGAAGTGGTCAGTATCAAAATTATTGTTTACGTATGAGGATGCAAACACTTTCTTATGATGCCTGATTAAAAAAAATCTTCACACAGCATCGTTTTGTCCTCCTATTATTCCTAATCAAAAATGTAAACTATGCAGCACTGCATTACAAATGCAGTCTTGTCTTTATGCATTCTCCTTATATCTTTGGTCGCTCAGAAACATACATATTAATACATTTCTAATGTAAATTCACAAATACACTGGGGAGTTAATTAATGAAATCTGATGACAATTCCTCAGATTCTTTCAATAGAAGCTGTTGGGATATTTTTTTTGTATTGAGTGTAAAGTGTATACCTGACCTGACCTAGTCTTACACAGATGTTTCTCTTCTGAAACAGGGTGATATATAACAGCTTGCGCTTTTATAAAAGATCCACTTTGAGAAAAAAAAATGGAGCGCATTCAGTGAAGAGTAAAATCTATTGGTTAAACACAGAGACATCCTGTCACATATTATAATGTACTGATGACAACAGCAAAAAGAAATGAAAAGACAAAAACTAACTATATATATATATTTTTTTTTTTCCAATATTTTTCTATATTGTGGCAAATAAATAAATATTGTTCATCATAATGTGCAGATGTGCATAATGTTTTTTTTCCCCCCACAACAAATCATGTAGTTTGACTAAAGGCGCACAGACTTCTACAAATGACTGTGTGTGCTGCATTGACATTCATATCACTTGGAGCCAGGCCAGAATGTACATGGTCTGAATGTAAACAACAGAGTGCTTACAGAAAGTACCATACATAAGATATTTTTTGTGAACAGTTGTTCAACTTGCATAAGATTTGATCTACATACAAATGCGTATGTGTTCTGCAGACCATTGCTTGTCCATCTTGTCCACCTGCCGTGTTTGAGACGGGTCCTGTTCTCATGTCTGATTACCATCCTGTGTCCAGACTTAGCACCCGGGGAGATGTGGTGCCCTTATCTCCGATCCTTTGCAGAGGCCAGGGGAGCTGGGCAGGAGTGGGCAGAAGCAGGCAGGGTGGCCCAGGACCCGTCAGTGGTCCCCCCACAGGATACAGGACCAGAGGCTGCAATTAGGAGGCCAGGGAGCCACAGTGTAGCTCACCTGTCAGCCACAGTCCCAACGAGGCCGCCGCGGGGCCGGCTGACACGGGCAGCACCGCTCTGGCCCTGACAGGACGTCCCCATGCCGAGAAATCTCACTAACAACCCCTCCACGCCGCCTGTCACTCAGAGCCGTCGCCGCAGAAACGCTGACCCCCTGGACGAGGGCCTGCGCTCCGACCATTGCGGGTTATCCTGACAGAGAATGGCATTAACGACGGCCCTGGCGTGAGTTGGTGGTGGGGGAGGGGGAAGTGCAGAAAAGGGCCCTTCAATCAGAGCGGTGTCAGTGATGAAACCTTCGAAAAACGGAAAGGCGAAGAGGAGGTGGCAGAGGACTGGCATGAACGGCGGCCCTGAAAAATGCTGAAATGTTTCCATCTCTGAGAGAGAAGGCTTTTCATTCCACTGACAGTGTGTCAAGGCATGCAGGAGACGAGGTGGCATTCCAGAAATGAGGGCTGCCATGCCACCTGGGCACCAGAGACAAAGCAGTGGGTAAAAAAGTAAGGGGAGAGTGTGGGAGTTCGGGACAGCTTGTAAAATTAGCATGATTGCATAGCGCATGACAGCAGCGTTACAATGTTGAAACCCGTAAGCAAACATGTCACCACGAAACGCTTTTAGTTGGCGCTGTTAGGGATGGAATGGAGGAAAAAAAATACCGCCAAATAAAAACTTCCAGAAAACATAGCAACAACAACAAAAAAGTGCACACTGGGGCCAGAATAACTTGGTTAATCAGATTGTTCCGATGTGCTAGCGCTGGCCATTTCAAATGCAGCGAGCATAATGCATCGCCCGATTTACTGACGTTTACGCTAATCCATTTAATTTACTTTTAAGGGGGAAAGCGTCCACATGAGCGGAGCGGGATGGTTTAATGTTGATTAGCTAAAGACGGGCAGAGATGCACAGACGGACAGAGAGGGGGCCTGTCCACTCTGCTGCAGCTCCTTAAGGGCTGTATCTTCAGGTTACAGGCTGCAGGGACGCTCTACATGCTCCACATGATTCCTTAGCAAGCCTCGCTGCTTCCCACCAAGGCTGCTCCTCTAAATGTGCATTTGGCAGCATCAAATCAGGCATTACTAAAATTTTTACTGAAGGAGCGCTTCAGCTGGTTAAATGGCTAGGCCAGTCCCCATGCGCTTGTCATTGTGAAGCAACCATCAACAGAAACCACAAGGCTGTGTGTGGGACGCTGGGAAGGCTTCGTTATGCACTTTTGTCTTTGTTTGTGCCCCTTTGCTTATTAAGCAGATGCAGTACACACAGACTGATATGTCCATAAACCTAAAAAAAGACTACAAAAATGTCCCTTTGATGATATTTCGTCTTCTTAAACGTATCTGTTACCACATCAGTCCCATGCATTTGACTGCATTTTACATATTCAGATTTGGTTTAAACATATAGAGCCATGCAGCCAGTCCCCCCTGGCGAGGAGGGCTCATCTTGGCCCATTGTTCTCTATCAGTGGACGAGGCAGATTCCTGTAATTAGCTGTCAGCGCAGAGCCCCTCAGCAGCTTAGTGCTGTCCGCTCAAATCAAACTAATGAAACGCAATCTCCTCAAATGTCCTGGATACAGATCTGTGGCAACACTGCACGAAGAGGCAAGGGAGGGGTCTATATATACGTGTGTGTGTGTGTGTGTGTGAGACAGAGAGAGAGAGAGAATGGGGGTGGGAGGTGGTGCAGGAGGAAAAACCTCCATCCAAACTTCAGGATTCAAAATCCAAGGGTTTTTAATCCGTTAATTCGGCACATTTTGACAGCCAATTAATAGGGATGGAGAGCGGGTGATCCGTGAGTGGGTGGGGGTGGGGTTGGTGTTGTTGAGGGGGGTGTGTATTGGTTGGGTGAGAGCAGAGGGCATCCTGGTGTCTAGCTTTCTATACGCACTCTCCTCTCCCTCTACAACCCCAAACACTCCCGTTTACATCCCCTCATCACTGGCAGACTGACAAGGTGAATAGAGATGTGTTTAATTGGGAAGACAGAATATTAGGAACAGTGAAACTCTATTGTATTTGGGCAAATCACAGCAAAGGCCCTTAGATGTACATAGACGTATACTATTCCCCGTAATTATTTTTGTATATAAAAGTTAAATGTAAAATGTAATGTTTATGTATTTAGCATTTATAAGCATTTTACTTGTAATTTTAAGTTTTGAGAACTCAATTATAATTTACATTTTAAATTATAATATCAATATTTTAATCATAGTTGTAGGAGCCTCAAATTTTATTAGGTCCTTTCAGTTTATTGGGGACTGTGATACATGTTTGTTAAATAATTTTCCTAGATTCAATTTTACGTATATTTATTATTAGATTTGCACTCATTCTTTAATAAAAAGATGTAGAAAAAGTGTATTAACACAACAAACAATTACATAAAAATAGAACATTCACAAAGAGTACAAAACATTTTATTAATGAAGGAAAAAACGAATTAATTTATAACTCACATATTTGCCCCCCACACACACCCCAGAATGAGATATGTTTGCTAGCTTTTTGCATGTTATTAACAAGTACAGGAAAGGAGTAGCTTTACTGAGATTATAAAACTTTAGGAGTAAATTTTGGATAGTTCATTCAGGTCCATCATTCTGGACACATCTAGAACTGTTTCCAATTTTTCAAATTCATACTTATGTTTCATATGAGTGAAGCTAAATAGTACTGATCTCATTTACACATCTCATAAATCTTACACACAAATCTGCAGCAAACTTTGCCTTTGTACAGTTGAATATCATTTATTAAAACACAGACTCATTTTTGAAGTGATTCCAAGCACTGCTATTGCTTTGAGTGTTCGTGTGTATTTCACATACAGCACTTTACCTCTTAGGAATTGTAGATTTTGAGCCATGCGTCTCTCCTCTCCTCTCTTGGTGCCTCTGATGAGGCATTTGCCCCAGCGCCACAGCACCCCCTGAGGGCATCAAAAACAACCGGCAGCAAGAGGGCGAGCCGTAGTGGGCGAGAGCAGAGTGCACTCAGCCGTGATCAGATGGGCCGGTCAGCTCCAGGACAGAGCCTCCGGGCACTCTCTCTCTCTCTCACACACACACACACACATTCATTTATATCTTGATATACATTCAAACATGCACCAAAATGCATAATGTGTTAAAAGTACTACTACTGTACTGGTCAGATCTCATGTTTTTTTTTAATTTTATATTATTTAAAGTGGAAAGTTTACATACACACATAAAACACTTGCTATTTGCACAATCATATTTTCAAAATAAACAAACCCAACAGAAATTCTATAGAAATTGTGAAATTTAAGTATTTACAGCAACTTGAATTGACTTGAATTGCAACTTCTATTTATCAAATGAACTGTGCAGATAATGTGTAGGAGTGTGTAGACGGTGTTCATATTTTCACTTAAATAATCAACAAAGCATATATTTTTTATGAGCCTGTAGGTATATCTTGATACAAACCCTCATACTGTAAATAGACACCCTAATGATCCAAAAGCCAGACAAGTCCCTCCCACTGGCAGAAGAGAGGTTTTCCTTCAATTACCACACTTATCTGAATATTCAAATCAGATCTGATAATGAATGACATGGCCATCGATGCCATGGATCCATGAAATTTAAATGAGGATCCCTTATTATTCGCTAGTATCTTGGTAGATATAGAAACGTACTGTAAGAAAATGAGAATGACAGCAAGGACACGTTAATTTGACATATTTAAAACACTCATCTGAATATTCATGTCACATCTGTTATAGTAATAGATGATACGTCTCATATGCCAGACTTTCTACCACTACTGATTTCAGTTTGCGCACACCCACAGATATTATGTATACGTTTTGATAATTTGTCACTACATGTGTACTCTCCCCGACCAAATCATGTACACTTGTGTTTTGACAGTATCTTTATGGATTTAGTCCAAATATTAGTGGCTTCGGAAACTGTTGCCTTGTAGAACAGAATAGAAAAGTAATATTTCAGGTAAAACATGCTGTGAAATACTCATAGTGTAAAGACTAGTCTCTAGCAACTACTGGCTCAGTCCTGAGTTAAAAATCTTTTTTAAAATGCTGAAGACTTTGATACTGATGTGGGAATGTGTTGTAGACGGCCGAAGTGGACAGAGGGCATAATGGGACATGGCAACACATCATTTCTTCATTACGCTCTCTCAAGCATCAGTGTCAGACAACATTGGAAAATCTCCTCAGAAATGGCCTGTGTGTGTGTGTACGGCCACATTAATATATGACTAGAAAAACTGACAGTACTACAGCTTATGAGACAGAGCAAAAGTATCTCTACTGAAGTAAAAATTATGATTGATATGTTTATTAGTTCAAAAATGATTAATAAACACAGGATCTTGGTTTGACTAAAGGTTAATTATTAATGCTATTAATAAAATACAACAATTTTGTTCCTGGTAGTTTTATTGAAACTGTAGCTGACTCATACAGATGATCCTGATTTGATTAACTCAATCAGATGTACTGTTCTGGCAATGTGTCAAAAATGTAAAACACATCAGAGTGGTTGGACTTTCAAAAAAAGATCTTTGATTGAAGCAGCTGTTGAAAAATTTGGCATTTGTGTTCATAAAATGTAGCTAATTAATTGTCAAAGAAATGTTTTCTATATATTTTTTAGCTGATAGCTTCCTAGCTACTGATATTTTGTAACATTTGGTGACATTTGCTGTTGCACGGCAGCTGATGTTTTAAAATTCTATCAAAAAATTACAAAAGTGGAGAAACAAGGTTTTGTTCAAAGTTCGGAGTCCATGATGTGTTCAGATGAATGCGTTTCTGTATTGCTATATTATTTATTTTGCTATCAGACCATATATATAATATTTATTCATGTAAATAATAAAAAGTGTGTAATATATGTAATTACTGTGAATTATTTTCAAAAAAATATTTTTCAGCTCTTAAAATGGTCATTTTTCCCCAGCTCTTTTAGTTGTGGATAATTGTTTATTGTTTTCAAGAGTCCTAACTACAGTTTAACAGGTGTAATCTCTTGCATCACCCCCAAATATTACAAACAACAATAACAAAACCAGCACTTGCAAAAAAATCAAAGTAATTAACTTTGGCTTGTATTTTTGCACATATGCATACTGCCACCAGCGCAGTTTGAAGGTACCTGGTTTCAAAGCTGCCTCATTACTGCCGTGTCATAGCTGTTTAATTGAGGACACGGTCTGCCTGTCCACCTGGCCACGTATGAAACTGCCTTATCCCGCTGCTCCCTAATGGCTGCAGATTAGAACATTACCAGTGCAGCAGTCAGACGCCAGGCTCTTGGCCCAGGACTCAACCTCATTACCTGGACTGGGAGTAAGCCAAGAGCCCTTAAATGCTCCTGAGTGACGGGCTCCAGCTGTAATACTAGCCTAGTTATTACACATTTATTGGAGTGTTGTTACACCATAATAGGGCTATGAAAACATAATCTTAACATGCCAACTATAAGTGACTAGCATATGTATTGCTGGAATATACATCACATTTAAGCATCATTTATAAAGTTCTTAGAAACTTGTGTGAAAATATATGAGCAGTTTTGGTTATACCATGATTTGAATTTCAATTTGAAAATAAGCAGAAATTCTTCCAGACACTGGCTTATTATTGTTTATTTTCATAACTGAGCACTGAACATGCTGAAGAAAATGATAAAATCAGATACCTCAGTTTGTAATGTCATATTCAAAAGTTTGGCCAGCCCTGGTCACAAGACAAGTCGGTATTCAATGTGATAATAAGGACACATCTTTTACAGAAATAACATTTCTTGGCTTTTTAATGCACAGGTACTGTTCATTGGAGGTGGGGGGAGAAAAACAGATTATTCACTGTGCAAGTGTTATGGCAAATTAAAGACATTTTTTTATGTTAAACCGGACAAGTGTGACAAAAATTTTGCATTCAGCAGTAAATATGCGCCTTGCTCCCTAAATATTTGAAAAAAAAATGCAGTGTGATCCTGGCGCTAAATCCAATAGGTAGGATAGCGTCACTTTCTTTCAGAACAAGGTTGGCTTCTCCTAGGGGTATTTTGATGGGATTTTAAGGCGGTCATGCTTGTGCATGCATATGTGTGTGTGTGTGAGAGAGAGAGAGAGAAAAAAAGAGAGAGAGAGAGAGAGTGTGTCTGTGCGTGTGTTCTCCCTTCTCCTGTTTGTGTGGCTGTGTGCTTATCATCCCGGTATAGCACTGGATGGAACCATGCCTTTCTCCCCGTCTCCTGAAATTCCTTCTGGGTCAAAACTAATTGGTGCAGCAGCAGGAGAGGCTGGGGTCAGATAATGACCACGAGCACTCTGGGCACTCACGCGTGAACAGGCCAGCACCACCGACCCACTCCATTGCTCCATCACATGGACCAGAAAGAGCGAGAGAGAGAGAGAGAGAGAGAGAGAGAGAGAGAGAGAGAGAGAGCGAGAGAGAGAGAGAGAGAGAGAGAGAGAGAGAGAGAGAGAGAGAGAGCGAGAGAGAGAGAGAGAGAGAGTCTGCAGAGCAAAGGCCAAGGGAAAGAATAAAAAAACAAAGCAAACTGCAAGAGAAGATGTGCAGATGACATACAGAAGCAAAAGCAGTGAAAATGCACAAAAGAAAATTTTTATTAGGTCTACTTGTATGATATATATATATATATATATACACACTTAATATAAATTTAATGTAAAATATTTATTTATTACTGAATAAGTACTTAGCAATTATGAACTGAGACAGATTGGTTGGTGAAAGAAAGTGAACAGTTTAGTCCATAAAATTCATATATAGTTGCGTAAATGTTGCTCAGAAAGGGTAAATGTAAACTATAAATTTAATAACTAATAAAAATAACTAATTAAGCTAATTAATATGTGCTGGTTTCACAAGGATTTACTAATATGTCACTTCTCCACATGGGTAAACACATCAGTTTATGAATTAATATATTATTATATAATGTTCTATTATTATAAACTAATAATAGAACATCATCAAATAGTAATTATTATGTACTTAATCAATTATTATATAATGACTAATCAATGTATTATATGTGAAAACTTAAGTAATATTTTATTTATTATATAACCCCATTTCGTGCCAAACAAATAAATTAAGCAAATAAACAAAAATAAATTATACAATAAAATATGTATCAGTGTGTCCTGTGAAGGGTTTGCGTCATTCAAGAAAACATTAAATTTGACCAACGTTTGCACCCAACAAATAAACTGTATGACTTCTGCGCTATCCCTAACAAAGCTCAAGGTCCTTTGTGTTGATCTGAAACCTGGCCCAGGTTGAAAGGGTGACCGCAGTGACAGATTGACCATTGTTATCATAAATGGTGCCCATTGTCCCCATTGAAAAGCCCCCTCAAAGTGTATATGTCTTATAGAGCCTTCCCCTGTGGGTTCAGGCTCTAAGCATAAGGGGCCTCCATTGACCCTCCAGCAGCCCAACCCAGTGGCCTCTCCAAAAATATGTAAATCTGAGGGACAGGGCATATGGATGAACATCTGAATAACAAATGATGCCACCACTTGATTTTAGATGAAGTGAAACAATAAAGATGTTCCTGGAGAAAGTGAAAGCTTATCATAATTTTTCTTCAGGGTCTGATGCTGAAACACATGACAATGGCTTTTTTTTTGAGCATCTGTCGAATTTTGCTTTTTCAATGCCCCTCCCTTTCCCATAATTTCTCAAGACTCTCAAGACTTTTGTTATTAATATAATCTGCCTTTTCTGTTCTTTTTTCCTACTCTGTCATAATCTGAATAATTCCCATTCAAAACAACTAACAAAGTATTAGTTTTTTCATCATGAGTGAAAAAACTGCACAGTCAGAAGCTAACAAGTTTTTAAACAGAAATTTTATATTCTTGAAATTATTATATATTTATATTTTGTTGAATATATTATATATATATTTAAAAAAATACAAATTCTCAACTAATGTCTAAGTGCTTAATGCATTACAGCTTCTATCTTGCAGGAGATTTTTCAAGTTTCTTGGAAGTCGGTTGCATTTTCTGTTTTTCACAATATATTTAATCTAAAAGCATGGCTGAAAACCCTCATATTTGGGTGGAGTAAGCGCTCAGTAAGGGGACTTGCTCTGTTGATTAAATTTATGGTGAAATATGGTTTAAGTATCATGACTAACTCACTCTTAAACTTCCTGGTCTCTCTCTCTCTCTCTCTCTCTCTCTCTCTCTCTCTCTCTCTCTCTCTCTCTCTCTCTCTCTCTCTCTCTTAGTGTTAATTTTCTGTATTGCTCTGTATTATATCCACTTTTAAAAGCTTCAATCTCAAAAAGGGACTGTACTCTCAGATCTCGTACGGTTCTGATCAGCATTCAGTGAAAGACTCCTTCCTCAGATGCATGCATAATGAAGCTGTGGTGGTGAGTAGATACTAGCCCATGTGCTGGCTGGTTTGGGCCAGCGCTGTTTGAAAGCTCAGTTATGCAGTTTCTCTGCAGGGGGCTAGGTCAGCAGCAGGAAAACAGACCCTGAAAGGAAGAGAAGAAGAAGGAGAGAATCCAGAGGGACGAAAGTGTGAGAAGATCAACCTTCAGCGGCAACTTTGCACCAGTGGACACTGGTAGTGTAAACAGCCTAGCACTATGCAATAAACACCATCTTTATACATCCCATATGTGAACAGTGCCGAAAGACATGAAGCTCTGGGTTGGTTTTACCCCCTTTTGTGTGACCTTGATGACCCGGTCATGATGGTAAATATTATCATCTGCTGTTTCGGTATGTTCTGCTGTAAGTAGTTTTCAGGCAGTTTCAGAAGGACAGGACACGAGAGAGAGCATATAAATATATTTTGGGCCTTCAAAAGGTCACATAAAAATGCTGCCCTAAGTTACACTTGTAGAAAAATACCACACATGGATGGGAGACTGTTTGTGTGGAAAATGCCAGGAACAGAATTACAGCTAGACTCTAATGTGGATATTGTTAAGCATGCAGGTGACATGACAAAGTGTGGACAACGTCTGTGTCTTTTTTCAATCATTATCAGTGAGCTTGTGCTCTTTGATGTATCATGAACAAAGGCATTTTTGAAAAGAGTAAAGACTTGACTACAATACCTCTTTGAAAATTGTTCAAATACATCAACATTAATAATGTAAATTAAATAAATGTATTATATTTTAACACTTACATACTATAGTATATTTGTTAAGTATGGCACAAGTGTCGAAATAGTTTATACTTAATGCACCTGTACACTGTCAGAAAAACTGGCACTGGGATGGCACCCTCAGGGGTACATATTTTGTACCTTTAGTTCTATTCTATTATAATTCAAGATTTTTAAGTTGTGTTGATTTCATACACCCCATTTCACCCTATTTATAAAGGGTGCATACACACAAAAATGGGCATGTGTGACATTCCACACATAAACTTTAATTTATAAATAAGTACTTTGCTTAGAAATGGATATTTAAGCAAGATTTGACCCAGGCATACCCATAAAATATTGCAGAGAGGGCGCAAATCAGTGGCATCATGTGGTAAATAAAGAATTGCAAGTAAACCGTGCTCACACGTATCAGTCCATAATGAATTAAAATAAATAAATAATGTGATGATTAAAGAAGAATTAAAGAAGATTAACACTCACTTGTTTAAAATAGTTTCAATTATTATCTTTTTATATTCCTTTATTTAAAGTTAAATTTAAAGGTGGATTAGCTACTCAAAAGTGTCCATAGGTGTGAGTGAATGTGTGAGCGTGTGTCGCCTTGTGAAGGACTGCCACGCCCTTCAGTGTGTGTTCACGCCTTGCATCCAGTGATTCCAGGTAGTCTCTTGAACCACCGTAACCCTGAATTGGAAAAATGGTTATAGACAATTAATTAATGTATTTTATTCAATTTTTATCGTTTACATTATTTTAATCTATTTTTTATCTCGCTCTGTTTTAAAAATGTGCCATATACATACAATTTATTATTATTATTATTATTATTATAAATTAAACTACTAAAATCTAGCTAACTGACAAATAAGGCGACAACATGTTTTCAGAGATCATTTTTGCGAATGATGATGACTGGTTAATGAACCAATTTAACACTGTTTACTGCTGCAGCCACATGTTGCCTCTCAACTAACTTGGGACTTTACCTGGGCCCCAGAACTTATATTTTGTTCTTTTACTTTACACAGTTCTACAATTGAAGTTATGTAATTTTGGGTGTAGGACGAGCATCCCCTTATGTCCATCTCCAGCTAAACTGCTACAGGACTGCCTCATGTTTGAAGAACACATTCTGCCATTGTCATGCCTGCTTCTCCATTACTCCAACTGCTACAAGCTCAGCAGTGCAGCTTCTCCTGCTTCTTCTCCTCCAGCTATGACCAGCATCCAGAATGAAACCTTGCCTATACCTCTGCCGCCGGCATGGGCCTTGAGCCTCCTGCTGAACAGCTACAAGACTGCCTCTTGTGTGTTGGGAACGCAATCAGCCATGTCATGCCTGCTTCCCCACTGCTCCGACTGCTACAAGTTTGCAGCACACCTGCTCCTGCACAGAAACGGCTTCTCCTGCTTCTCCTCTCACCGCAACTACCTACCCAAGAAACCCCAACTCTACCTCCACCGCGTGGCCTCAAGCCACCCATTTCCCCATTCTCCAGCTGAACAGCCACTCTCCTCCAGATAAGTGCTCCGGAACTACGGCATCACCTTCACTCATCCAGCTTAAAAGGGGAACCTTCACCTCGCCTCCACTGCCTGTGTGCAGAGCCCCCACGCACTGATGCGATGACACACAATCTCCTCTCTCCAGACTCAACGCCCCCTGCTGGAGTTGATGAGTCCCTGCCACCGTGCACGCCTGCCCGTCCTTCATTTTTTTCATCTTCCTATTACTCTACCTGGTTGTGTGTCAGCTGAAAGGAATTAGCCTCAATGCCTTATTGTCTTAGCGGTCTCAAATGTTGGGGCCTTAGAATTGCATTTGAAATATGATTTTTACCTAAGCTGAATTAGAAACAGGTTTGAAATCTGTGATATTTCTGCACATTGCCAGGGTACCAGTTTGCCTACGGTGCTTGCCAAGATGATTGCATTTTTGTAAATATTGGAACAGAAAACAGGCAGCAAGTTTAAGTATTCATTCTGACATGACTCAGCACCACCTGCCTTCTGTATACTGCGGTGCCCTGCATCAAACTTTTCAGTAGCATACCCTACGCAGGAGCTGCTGTGGGCCTTCATCCTCTGGGCAATTGACTCAATTTCCTTCTTGCATGGCTTCCTCGTTGCCAATTCACACTCTTCTCATAATCCTACCTCTCCCTCTCGTCTCACCCCTACCCTTATCATCCCAATCGCTTCTTTGCGGCCAAGTCACAAACTCAACAGCTTGTGTGCTCTTGTGGACCTTTGTCTGCATCCCTCCACACTTTAAGGTGCTGCTGTGTACTGTGATCTCTGACATTCCAGCTCATACTTATTTCAGGTGCTTTTTTGTGAGGAGTTTGGTGTTTGTCCTGATCCCCCTTTTGCAGCTGTCCAGTACCATGCCTCTTCCTTTACAACGTATCCTGTCTCCCAATGTGGACCTTTGTCCCAGTCTCCTCCCCTTTGCGGTCTCCCTGCACATTGCCATTTACTTTACAGCCCTTTCCTCAGACGATGTCGTGGACCAACCACCTGACTGGAGCTTCACACACTTGACACCACCTCTTCCCTAGTCCATCTCACGCCAGCGCAATGATATTAACCATCTAGAGATGAACTCTGATGACTCTATTGTGCTACATCTTTGTCGCTGCGGCACTGTGAGGACTTGAATTACTCATTGCACCATTCTACCCCACTCTTATATTCTATTCATCATCATAATCAATAAAGGATGCTCAGTTTACTCAACTAATTCTATTCCTCTACGGTCTCCTACAGCACTCAGTCATGTACCAGTTTATAAAAAGCAGTTATAACAATAATGATAATAATAGTATGTTACATTTATATAGCGCCTTTCAAATACCCAAGGTTGCTTTACACAGTGAGGAAAGGGAGGAAAAAAGGGAAGGGACCCTTATACCTGCAGAAGAGTGCAAAAGTACTGAGAGAAGAGGTAGGTCTTTAGCTAAGATTTAAAAGAAACAAATGAAGAGCAGAGGAGAAGTCTTTGTGGTACAGAAGTCCAGAGCTTGGGTGCCATAACACTGAATGATCTATCACTACCTCTGACTGCTCTTAGAGGACCTCAATGATCTTGCGGGGCAGTAGGGATGTAAAATTTCAGAAAGGTAGGCTAGTGCAGACCATGCAGAGATTTAAACGTGAGCAAGAGAACTTTAAACTGAATACGAAGCAAGATGGGTAGCCAATGGAGCTCATGAAGGACAGGGGTGATATGAGCTGATATTTTTGAATAAGAGAATTCTAGCAGCAGGGTTCTGAATGAAGAAGGGAATTTATGATTTTAAAAAGAAGGCCAATTAAGAGAGCGTTACAGTAATCTAAACAGGAGGAGATGAATGCATTTAACAGAAACCAGAGTACAAAGGTGAACAATATTACGTAGATGGAAAAAGGATGTTTTGGTTAGGGCCTTAATATGAGATTTGAATGAAAGATAGTACAAAAAGTATACCTAAGGAGTACACCTAAATTGTGAACAACTGGAGAAGTTTTTACAGCCACATCATGAAAGTTAAGTGTAGTATAAATTAGTTAATTCATGGACACACAAACCCCATTTTCATTTACCTACTCACAATCCAGGACACCAACCAAACCTTCGACCAAAGTACCGCTCAACCTGACAATTCTGTAGCACTTAATGCCTAAAAATCTGGCTTCACATGCATTCCAAAGTCACCCTGAAATCCTCCCCAAAATCATCTAAGTTCACGTTCTCGTTTCAGCTTTTATGGGCGTGGTCCATAATAGCAAATTGAAGTTATGCAAAATATATAATTTTGGGAGTAAGACCACGCCTGAAATCCTCCCCTCAGCCCTATATATATCTTGCAAACTCACATCATATCCATGACGGACAAATTTGCTCCCAATTTTATTCTTGTATTCATCTATTCAATGGAGGGTTTGTCACAAAGCAGCTTTACAGTATTAGTATCAGAACAGGTAATAAAGCAAATCAGAAAGCTCCATGCGAGCAAACCAAAGGCAACAGTGGCAAGGAAATCTTCCTCGAGGCTATAGGAAGAAACCTCGGGAGACTCACAAGGGGGACCCATTCTCCTGTAATCAAACTACTGATAGAAAATAACAGTATCACTAGTTAAGTCTGTCATTATGCTATGCCTTATTCAGCTTATATAACTTTCTTTGTACCGCTCTTTGTTTCAGCTGTTGTTTTTTAAAGTGCTCTATAAATAAAGTTGGGTTGAGTTGTGCTGAGTAGTGTACTTGTTAGAGTACTGATGGAAGTGTGATGGAAGCAATGGGGATTAATGCAAAAATAATAATGATAATAATGGTGATATGGGGCGGCACGGTGGTGCAGCAGGTAGTGTCGCAGTCACACAGCTCCAGGGACCTGGAGGTTGTGGGTTCGTTTCCTGCTCCAAGTGACTGTCTGTGAGGAGTGTGTTCTCCCCATGTCTACGTGGGTTTCCTCCGGGCGCTCCGGTTTCCTCCCACAGTCCAAAAACACACGTTGGTAGGTGGATTGACGACTCAAAAGTGTGTGTGTGTTGCCCTGTGAAGGACTGGCGCCCCCTCCAGGGTGTATTTTTGCCTTGTGCCCAATGATTCCAGGTAGGCTCTAGGCGACCCTGAGCTGGATAAGCGGTTACAGATAATGAATGAATGAATGGTGATATGCCACATCCATCTGGGGCCACAATAATAGTGTTGGAAGCATCAGTCTGAGTGTTGCTAAAAAAGGGCTGATAAAACTGATATGATTACATTTTCTGGTTTTAGTGAGGACCCTGGCTGCAACATTTTAAATTAGCTGCAGTTTACTTAAGTTTCTGCTAGAGAATCCTGACAGTAGCACATTGCAATGATCTAATCTCAATGTAATAAAAGCATGTTCTAATTTTTCCGCATGTGGCAGGGAAAATTTGATGGGCCACTACTTTTTCTACGATCTCAGAAATAAATGGCAGGTTAGAGATAGGTCTGTTATTGAATAGCACACTAGGATCAAGATTTGGTTTCTTGATCAGGGGTTTAATAACTGCTAGTTTAAATGCTTTGGGTATATGACCCAGGCTAAGGGATGAATTTATGATTATTAAAAGGGGATTGATTATAACTGGTAAAACCTCTTTAACTAGTTTAGTTGGTATTGGGTGTGCAGGTCTTACAGGTTGACGAGGAGATGATTCTAGCTGTAGAAGTGGGTCAAAGGCCTCTAATCTGTCCTCTGTAGCTATGTTTTTTTTCTATATCAGCCACACTGGATGACAGACATTTGGATTTAATAATATGGTATTTATTGTTTGTCTAATATTTTCAATTTTGTTATTAAAAATTATTCATGAAAATATCGCTGGTGTGAATGGCTGGGATCTTATTGTTTGTAAGTTTAGAGAGCACACTAAAGAGTACTCTAGAATTGTCTTTATTATTTTCAATCAGCGAGGACAGATATGCTGAATGTGCATTTACAAATGCCCTTCTATATTCTATAAGGCTGTTTTTCCAGGCACAGTGAAATACTTCCAGTTTAGTCAAGCTCAATTTCCACTCTAATTTCTTTACAGTGTATTTTTTGGCGAGTGTTTCTTCATTATTCCACGGAGCAATTTTTTAAAGTTTTTTTAAGCTTAGGTGCTACACTATCTAAAGTTGATCGAAGTGTATTATCTAAATAATCTGTCTAGCTCCAGTGGATGGACCATTATATATTAGTGATGTTTTCAGTAAATTTAGGTGTGTAGATGGGGTTAAAGTGCACTTTAGATAGTAACGTGGGCGTGTAATCTAGACTTGTTTTGTATGAAATTAGATAGCAGTCTGCTTGATGATGAATGAGATGCAATATTTAGGTTTTATATGTTAGTACCCAGAGTCAAAACTAAGTCTAGGGTATGATTACAATAATGTGTGGGGCCTGATACATTTTGGGTGAAAGCAACAGTCTATGATTGATGTGTATGCCTATTTTAGTGGATCCTCACTTTCTCAAAACAATTTCTCCTACAATTTATTACAGGACACTGCTGAATTACCGGCTAATTCACAAAATCCTTTTAAAAATTATGCATAGGGCACTGGTGGTGTGTAAATGTTTATTAAGGAGAGTGTGTTCTTATTTGTATCTTGGTAAGTTATGTTAAAATACATCATTTCAAAGGAAGTAAAGTTGTAACCATGTTTTTGGTTAATATCTAAAGTATTTTTTGTAAATTATATATAGTCCACCAGCTTTCCTGTTAATCTGGGGCTGTGTACATATTTAAAGCCTGTAGGAGTGGCTTGGTTTAGTGCTAACTGCCATTTCTGACCCAGGTTTCACTAAGACATATAACATCAAATTTCTGATCCATTATAATTTCATTAATAATGACTGCTTTGGTGTTAAGTGATATTCTCATAAGGCAGATTATTGAGACACTGAATGTGAGAGCTGTTTAATACCCTCAGCCGCTACCATTGCCTCATCAGTGGTCAGCAATTCTGGGAGAAGAGTAAAACAGACAGGAGTTGTGTTTGTGTTGCATTGTGCCTTAGTGGCTAAGGAAGGGTTCCATGCTGCCTTAAAATTCTTCTCAGTATGCAGCATATCTAAGGTATCTAGGAATGGTACAGCCTATGTTTGAGGAAAATGCACTCTATGTATACAGCTCAGTAAATTTTGGGACAGACCCATATTGATCGTTCACTTCCATCACAATAAGATATCTCCTTTCTCTTAAGATAACACTTCTGCATAATTTTTGCATACATTTGCAATCATCAGATTACCAACTTGGGGGAGGTGTTCAAAGCAAGACTCTTCAGAATATTGTATGCAAGTAGCATATAATAGCTTTAAACAGGTTGTTTTTAATAGATATTCTGAGGATAAAAAATATAAACCCCAGATAAATTTGAACTGTATATTATACTAATTATAAGAAGAAGAATATACAATCAACATATAAGACAATTTTCAGAGTTCATGAGTGTGAAATAAAAGTGTTTATGGAGCTGAGAACAAAATATCTTTGCGTTTTCCTGTAATGTTAATGTTTTCTGCATTTGTATTATTGGGTTTTCTGTATGAATGGTTGTATTATTGGGTTTTCTGTACACCTGTTTGACTGGAAATGAAGTAAATATAGTGTGGTCTCTGACTTCTGCACAATGAACATTATATCCAGCTTGGTGGCTTCCATGATTGAAGTCTAATGCAAAAGCATACAAACACATAGTCCATGGGGGTTAGAATGTGGAATGTAAAAAGGCATGATAGGTTCTCTTGCACTCGTGAGCTACACTGAAAGTATATTTGAGATAATCAAACACACAAAAACTGTCATGCCCTGTTTTGAGGTGCTTGGTAAAGGCTTTCAGTGTAATAGCACAGAATAACACACACATGCACACACACACACACACACACAAAATGATCTCACTTGAAAAATCCCAGGCATAAACCATATCTGACAGAGGCTGACCCTGGTCCACTTCAAATAATCAACTCAAATGTGTTTTCTTTCAGACAAGATTAGGATCCTCTTTCTGCTGTCCTTGGGTGGTAAGGGGGTCCTTTGTGAGCAAGCACGCTAGAGGGTATTGCTGGGGAAAGTCAACAGATATTATACACATCTCTGCTAACTTCAAACAGGTCCCTTTCTTGCACACTTACTCCAGCACAATATGAATGAATGAGACGCACATTGTATTGTATTTGGGGCGAATCCAACTCAAAGACATTCAAAAAATGAGAAGCCCACTGTTCATTTCAATTTAGAGAATGGTTGATATACCAGCTTGGTAATGTAGCTTCTGATTGATCAAAGGGCAAGGCTGGCTGGACTGGCTGCCCAACACTTAGCACCCTCTCTGGAGCTTTGATCTGATAATTAAGAGGCTACCTCTGAAAAAAAAAATACATGCCCCAACCCGAAGGTCCTTCTCCAGTCAGTTTTCCTGTCTTTCAGGAGGCTACAGGGTACAATGCCTTTATGAAACACACGCACACACACACACACACACACACTCACTCTCACACACACACACACACACACTCACACACACACACACACACACATTTAGGTACACAAGCCCAGGCAAAAGGGAGAGCCGCACAGTGAGTCTAAATAAGGTGTGTATCTCCAACAAATTGTGTCTGAAGATGAAAGTCCTAATGGAATCTTAAAAGAGGGCTGATGGGGGGTGTTGACCGTGTGAAAGTGGTCATGGGAAAATAAGCAGGGCTATTAGAGGCAGAGGTGGCCTTGGGATGGACAAACAAAATGGTGGCGGGGAAATTGGGAAGTGCTGAGGTCCATTTTGTGTTGAATGCCATGGGCTGAGAGAGACAGCCGCATCCTTTTGGAGTGCTCCTGTGCTCACGTGCTTGTTGTGGATGATGCGAGTCTGGGGCTTTAATAATTGATCTAGGAATAGAAGTCTAAAAGACAGTGATCAGGGCATTACAGATAATAAATTTTGTTTTCTTAGAGCGTGGCTTTGTTTTGCTACTTTCTCAGGACAGTTTTTACTTCATCAGTAAAAACAAAGATGTCCCATCTTTCCATTGGACTAGTTGTGGTTTCATATAAGAAATTGTTATAATTTTATTTGAAATTTATTTATATGAAACTTCTCAATTAATGAGTCAAATCTTCATCCATCTTCATCCTCCAAGTTTTCAGGAAGTATGCCCAATTTCAAATATGCCAGCTCCAGTGTATAATGCACTCATATTATGAGAGAGTTTCTTGCTTTTCACTTATGGTGACCTCAGAATCCCTACTTTAAGGGGTCAGTGTACTTTTGGCCATTCAGTTTTCAATGTGAAATGAGAAAATATTATCCCATTTTGTTCAAATAAAAAATGGGAAATAAAATATTGTCTAATTCGTGATTTAAAAAACAGACAATTCCAAAGGGAATAAATCAGGAAAATGTTCCATATTCGTTTTCTTGGGCTGTTGTCAGGGTGACACAAGGTTGGTCAGTTATGCTGCTGCTCACATTGCTGATGAGCCTAATTCCCTAAATTAATTTCAGTGTAGCATTAATTTCTGAACCGCGACCCTGAAATGGAGAAGCGGAGAAGAAAATGATGATGATGATGATGATTAATTTCTGATGAAACAGAATAAGGTCAGAATAAATATGTTTAGTGAAGAAGAATTGAATTGACTCTTTGACTCCAAAATGTCTGGCAATCAGGATTATCTCTTAGCCATTGATTATGAGAGCTGAAACTCTTGAAGTTGATTAAGTCTCAGTTTGCAAGTGGATTCTGCAGGGCATTTTGAAATAAAAAGGGCAAATTTGGAATTGTTTACACACACATCACACATATATAATACACATATCACAGTATTCTGAAAAAGCGATAAACCCATCTTGTCTCCTTGTCTAAATACCAAAACAAACACAATGAGTGCAGAGAAACGATTGTGTTGATTAAATATGGTGAGAACCATAACAGAAAAGAAAGAGAATTTGGATGTCAATGACTACAATCCAGAGCTCTCATGCTGAATTCAGCTGTGGCTCATTTTCATTTACAAGAACAGATGCTGAAACCATTCTGAACATGGCTGTTTAGACAGGAAGAGAATGGTCCTGTGGCATTTGATCATTGTGATATTTTGAGATAAGCATGTCACTGATGTTTCATTCAGACCCCAGAGAACTGTATTATATTATGGAAAATGTGTAATATATATATATATAATTGTATGTTGTTATGTTTCCGTGACTGTATATAAATGGTGAGCATACTTACATATTTACATGATTAGTCACACAATGAATTATATTGTCACTGTATTGTCTTCAACATGTTAACTTTTCAGAAGGAGAAGAAAAAACTATTCCTAACTTGTTATGGAAGCTGATGTAAAGAGATTTCACTCAAGGTGTTTTTGACCATTTCTTTGGGTCTGTTCATCTAGTCAAAGAAAAGAGCAGCTGGTGTTTTTAAATGACCTTGATGACCTTGACAAAAGTGTTGCAGATATGATTGTTTTATTTTCCAATAGCAACACTATTTACTTATTATTTATTTTAGTTTAAATGCCAGTTAACAGGTTCATATATTTGTTTCAATATTAAAGAATTCTATGAAAATATCTTTTGCAAATCATGCACTGGATTTTTTTTACAATCAAATTCCAGTCTTAATATAATGTCTCCTATTCTACCAACAAGCAAAATGTGGTATGAGTCAAAAGTGAGTTGCAAGTGAGAACAAAATAATATGGAATTGCAGTGTCTTTTGTATCATCTGTGATAATTGTGATTTCTAAAAGTTAAGGTTTGTATGTGTGCTTATATGTTCATGTGTGAGCGAGAGAGAGAGAGCAAGGTGGAATGAGATGAGGTAAGAGAGCGAGAAAGAAGAAGGTACACAGATAGATTATGTCTCAGTGGAACTCTTAGATTGATGACTAGGCAGTGAGAGGCAGAGGACGGCTGACATTTGACCCCATGTATCCCCTCCCTGAGGGCTTGATTGCACTCTAGCTCCCTTAATACATAAACTCAGCAGAACTCAAGTTTCTCTCTGACCCCAACCCTTTACTACAGGTGAATGTGTGCTGTCAGCACATCTTACCCTAACTCTACTTATGGAAATTTATAAAGAGGAGTGACAAAAGACAACCTCGCCATGGACCTCCATCTCAAAATCCCATGCAGTAGCAAAACAAATATTTAATAGCAATTTAGAATAAATCTGGTTAGAGGTGACATTTTCTAAACTATGTATAAGTGGGTAAGTGTGGTACAAAGATATAAAATGACAAGTAGTAAAACTGTCTGATGGACTGGAGCCCTGTTCAGGGTGTGATCTTTTCTTGTTCTCCAGATGTGAACTGATCAAGATAAAGAAATTACAGAAAATAAATGAATGAAGTAATGTAACATTACCGTTTAAATAGTTATTACAGAATTACAGTTAATATCTTAATGAAAATTGTTTTATTAACATCACTTGCAACATTAATTACTTACAAACAACATTAATTATGCACATTGTACATATATTTCATCTATAAATAATCTGTACTGGACTTTTTATGTAATGTGTTCTGGTGTGTTACCTGCTACTGCAAGAATTTCATTGTGGATATGACCAGTGCATCATTTAAATTACGTAACAGTTCATTTGTTTACACATCCAATCATGCTCCCATGCAGAAGAAACAACAAATGCAAGCTTATCAGGAGCAGTGCGGTAAGAATCACAATGTATTTAGAGAGATTTTATTTATAGAATGCTCTTTTTGAACTTTTTCCAATGGCTAGATTATGGGTGAAGTGCATTCAGCATTCATAACTGGAATACCGGCCTGCATTTTCAGAGCAAATCACATGCCTTTGTCAAATTGCCACATGCCTTTTAAATGTTGTTTACTGTAGCCTGGCTATTTCCTTCTAAATAAAATATTAAAAGTGCTGTTGAGTATATTTTCTTTGTACTTGCCAGTCTGCACATTTATATATATATATATATATATATATATATATATATATATATATATACATTATATATATATATATATATATATATATATATATATATATATATATACATTATATATATATATATATATATATATATATATATATATATATATATATATATATATATATATATAATTTAAGTATTTAATACTGTAATCCCCTTGATTTTGTACCTCCCATTTACACAACTTCACAGGAATTGAGAATACACAGATGGCTGGGACTATAATACTGGGTTGTCCCTGGCAGAAATGTGGAAATTTTCAGTGACTCTAAAGTGGGGCTACTACCACAGTATTGCATCATTCAGCCATCTGTTCTCCATTGGTCAGTAAAATGCTAGGCAACTTGGGCGTCTGTGGACTGAAATAACAGAATTGCTGAAGCACGTTGAGCTGGCCAATGGTGTTATGTTGGTACTGGCTAATTATATGGTTATACTGTACTATACTTTACATATGGGTGGTTTGTTTGTTTGGGTGATCTTGCCATACACCACAAAAGAGAAATGTAAGAATTTATTTTTATCATATTCTACTACAGTGTTATACACTTGCAGAAAAAAAATGTATGGTAGAGGTACATTATTGATCACAAAAGTTTAAATGTACCTTTAAAGGTACTACCATGTTTAAAAGCCCAGTTGTGTTCCCTAAAGGTATTACATTTTCGTCTCCAGGTGAATATTTGTAAGATTTCATTATAGAAATGTGTCAGATAAAAAACAAAAAAAAAAGAAAAACATAATAATAATAAACATAAAAATAATATGTCCTGGAGATTAAATGGAGTGTATGAAATCAACACAATTGTAAAATCTACACTTATAATAAAATATTGTACATTTATGTTCCCTAATTAAAGGTACAAATATGTACCCTTGAGGGTACCACAACAGAGACTGCAAAAGGTACCACCACAGTGACAAATTCTCTGAGAGTGTACTACCAGGGCCTGTTTTACACAGTTTGTCACATTCTTCTTGCTGTGGTGAGTATGACTTTTTTTCTGAAATGGCTGATGATGGAGCATTTTCTAGTAAGATGACCTAATGTATTAATGAACACTAATGAAGAGAATGTAATACCTTTAGGGAGACGACCACGACTGGGCGTTTAAACATGGTTGTAACTTTAAATTTTTTTGAAACATTTAAACTGTTGGTACCTTTAGTGACCAATAATGTACCTCTACCATACCTTTTTTTCTGCGAGTGTATAACACTGTGGTAGAATATGATGAAAAATAAATTCCTACTTTTAATTATATATATATATATATATATATATATATATATATATATATATATATATATATATATATATATATATATATATATATATATATATATATAAGAAGGGTTTTCATGTTCAAAAACGTTCATGTTCATTTTGTTTACGAGTACCAGTGTACTTACATCTTAAAAAAGCATTCTTCATTCTGGCTGAAATTTTGTATATCTAATGGATATCCCAGAAGTCATTTGTATAACATGTTAAACTATTTTGGTACTCACTGGAGTTTATTATTGATGTGATTGATTATTTGACCCTGTGATTGATTACTTGATATGGCTGATCATAAAATAATTTAATAATTGTTGCTTAGTCATTAGCAGAGAAATAATCTGAATAGCAAAGTTGTGATTGTACTGCTGTGCTACTTTTGTTCTCACAATTTTCCTTTATTGCTTTTTCACCTTTTATGCTGAGGAAAAGAATATTTTCAAAAACTGTGCAGGACTGTTTTTGTGCCCTTGAAAAAATGTTTTATATACTGCTATTATGATTTAGAAGATTTAATAGATTTCTTTTATTTTGTAATATTTTAACAATTTGTAATTTGTTGAATGGCTTATTGTGTTTAAAATGAAATATGCAGTTGACTTACTTCACATTCTCTTTTCCTGATTAAAATATTGTAAGCCCCAGGTTGCCAGTAGTTAACTTATTATTGTGTAATTAAATTACAAACGAATAGTATAGCAATGTATCAGGTAATAACCCTCAACTTCTGAGGGTCAGTGTTGCTAAAACCAAATCCACATGTAACACATATTCTATAAAAGTCTTTGCTAGAAACTGACTGATCACAGCGCAGAGAACATGAACAGATCTAGAAAACCTAGGGGGGCATCACTTCACCAGGGACCCCCCCAGCTGAGCTTTTCTCCAAACATGGAGAAAGGACCACAGCAGAGGGAAGAGTATGGCATGAGGTAGTTCTCTGGAGTCATTGAGTGTACAGCTTTATGAGCAGAACACACGGCTGGCAAGTGGGGCTAGCGCTGTGCCCCTGGAGATCAATGGAGCAAGGTGCTTCTGATTATGGCCTTTACTGGAGACCATTATTCCTGCTGTGGACAGGGAGAAGGATACAGGCTAAACACGATCTGTCCCAATGTCTTTGAAGTGGGCCTTTAAGACAAGGATGGAAAGATGAGGCAGGGCGAGTGATAAACGAGGTGATGAGAGGCAGAGAAGGCCAGGAGAGGGTAGCGGAGTATCAGCAATAGCTACTGGACTTCCGGATGAGGGAAGGCGCTCATAAATCACAAAGCAGGGACCACTGACCTCCCAGACATGGCAGAGGTGCGAAAGACACACTCATCTGCTCTTTCAGTGCCTGAAATGGATCTAAGAACACGGTCCCTCACATGGGAGCTCTCCTCATGCTTTCAATTTGTTAGATTTCTATGTTATGTTCAATTTGCAAGAGCAAAGGCTCCTGCTGTAGGTATAAAAGTGCTAGCCCCAGGGGCAAGGGAGAGTAGCCTAATCTCGCTCTCAAGTCAAAAGTATTGTAACTTGGGTCAAATACTGATTCAAGTAAGTCAAAATAGCTTCTTTGAAAACAATTTGAGTAGTTCCAAAGTGCAATGAAATACTACGGAAGTAACAAGTAGTATTTAAAATATGCTTTTGTTATCATTGCACAGCAGTAAAGTGATATTTGGCTTGCCCATTAAATCCATACATGGCAGTGAACACACACACACACACACAACCAGAGTTCAGCATTAGATGCTGAACTCTGATTTTGAATCAATTTTGGATGCGCTAGGGTTCACTCAGAATGTTACTGGGCCCACTCATCAATGCAAACACACATTGGACCTAGTGTTAACACGGGGCATTGAGATAAAGAATCTATCCAATCTCTCGCTACATGAGACCATCTCTGATCACCATCTAATCACATATGAAATTGCGTTAAACTTTGATATTTGTCCACAACCACGCTATATTAGAAAGCGCACTATAACATCCTCAACAGTTAGTGATTTTATCAACAACCTTCCAGACCTTACCACCATTTCTTCTCCAACTCACCCAAATGACCTTGAGCTCATTACAAACAACCTACAACACTTATTGTGTACAAACCTAGATAGTGTTGCACCAGTCAAGACCAAACAATTTAGAGAGAAAAGGCTTGCTCCATGGTACAGTGACAGCACGCGTGCATTAAAACTGGCTGCTCGTAACCATGAACGTAAATGGAGACACACAAAACTAGAATGTTTCCGAAATGCATGGCAGCACAGCCTCACCAACTACAAACATGCCTTATCTAAAGCCAAATCACAGTACATCTCTTCCCTTATAGAAAACAACAAAGACAACCCTAGATTCCTTTTTAGCACTGTATCAAATCTAATTGGAAACAAAAAGGAAATCAACCCCATTGTTCCCTCTGATTTCTGTAGCAATGACTTTATGATGTTTTTTAATGATAAAATTGATTGCATTCGCCTCAAAATCCAAAATCAGTCCAAAGTCACATTGGCTCCCGTAGATGAACCCCCCGCCAGCTCTGAGGTGCACTTAGACTACTTGAATTCTGTCGATGAAAATGACTTGCTTAGTTTAATTAGCTCATCTAAATCAACTACATGCTTACTGGATCCTGTACCAACACAATTATTTAAACAAATTTTACCTAAAGTCATTAGACCATTGCTCACAATAATAAACTCATCCCTCAACATTGGATATGTACCAAAACCTCTGAAACTAGCGGTAATCAAACCAATTATTAAAAAACCCAATATTGACCCTCTCGTACTCGCAAACTACAGGCCAATATCAAACCTCCCTTTTATTGCTAAGATTCTAGAAAAAGTCGTGTCACAGCAGTTGTGCTCTTATCTACAAAACAATGACATTCATGACATTTTTCAGTCTGGATTTAGACCAAATCACAGCACAGAAACGGCTCTAACAAGAGTAACTAATGACTTACTCCTTTGGGCTAAGGGATAAGGGCTATATCTCTATTCTGGTGCTGCTTGACCTTAGTGCAGCATTTGATACCATAGATCATGTGATGCTTCTTGATAGGCTGGAAAATCTGGTAGGAATAAAAGGATCTGCCCTCTCTTGGTTCAGATCTTATTTATCCGATCGTTACCAATTTGTTTATCTGAATAATAAATCCTCTAATCATACTTTAGTTAAATATGGTGTTCCACAAGGATCAGTGCTTGGCCCTGTATTGTTCACACTCTACATGCTGCCACTGGGTCGACTAATCCGTAAGCATGGGATTCAATTCCACTGTTATGCTGATGACACACAACTGTATATATCAGCCAAACCCAATGATGTTGCTTGTCTACATAAAATAACAGAATGTCTAACTGAAATTAAAGACTGGATGATGCAAAACTTTCTCATGTTAAATTCTGATAAAACTGAGGTCTTGTTACTAGGTAAAGATACTCAGATACATTCACTCAGAAATGCTGCTATTGATAATTCAACAGTAAAACACAATGCCATCATTAAAAACTTAGGGATAGCCTTTGATTCGACTCTCACATTTGATACCCACATATCCAATACAGTCAAAACCGCCTTCTTCCACCTACGCAATATTGCCAAAATTCGGCATATTTTATCATTAAAAGATGCAGAGAAACTAGTGCATGCTTTTATAACTTCACGTCTAGACTACTGCAATGCGCTCCTGGCAGGGAGCTCGTGCAAAGCGTTACACAAGCTTCAGTTAGTTCAAAATGCAGCAGCCAGGGTGCTCACTAGAGCTAGAAAATTTGAACATATCACCCCAGTTCTCTCGTCCCTACACTGGCTACCTGTAAAATTTCGCATTGACTATAAAATACTCCTCTTAGCTTATAAATCTCTAAATGGTTTAGGCCCGCAGTATCTTACTGAACTTCTCATACCTTATCGCCCGTCACATACACTTTGTTCACAGGATGCCCATCTACTCTTTGTTCCTCGCATTAAGAAAAACACAGCAGGAGGAAGAGCCTTTTCTCACAAAGCTCCTCAACTCTGGAATAGGCTTCCGGTTACTGTTCGGGGCTCAGACACACTCTCAATCTTTAAATCTAGATTAAAAACCTACCTTTTCAAACAAGCTTTTGGTTAATCACTCACCTTCAGGTTACTCCTTCTATATTGGTGTTCGGGCTGGTTTTCATATTATCACTGTTCTGTGTTAACCCTGTCATATCACCATAGCTACAGCATTCTTAGTTAGCTTTGTAGTAACCGCCAACACGCTGTCTGCCGCTGGGTTCTCTTGCCTGACCAGTGGAAGGACAAAGGACCAGGACAAATTTCCCCGTTCTTTACCATGACCCTACTAACCTCTGTGTTTTTATTTGTTCCCTTTGTCTGGCTTTCTTTCACCTGTCTCTCTCTCATGCTTTGAGATGTCCTGCTGCTCTCCAGGTGTTGCCCTGATCCAGCCCGTGTCCTGTACAAGATCCTGGCCTTGTCTCATCTACACTATGGCGCTTGGCCATGCTGTTTTATCTCAGATTAACTCTGCACCTAATTTTAACTCACACTGAATCCCTGATCACCTCCTCCTTCATCAGACTCATACATCACTAATATCATCATCCTCACCATTTTCATTTCTGCTTCTCCATCATCACTAATATACTACATTTATATTACTATAACCCTTCATCGGTCATTTCACTTTTACTTCTGTTCTCTGTTGTGTCTCCGGTGTCTACCCGAGGAGGATGGGTTCCCCGTATGAGTCTTGGTTCCTTCCAAGGTTTCTTCCTCGTGTGCTGAGGGAGTTTTTCCTTGCCACTGTTGCCCCTGGCTTGCTCATAGGAGGCTTGGACCCGGATCTCTGTAAAGCTGCTTTGTGACGACTTTTTGTTGTGAAAAGCGCTATATAAATAAAATTTGATTGATTGATTGATTGATTGAGATGCCTTCACAAGGGAGCTTGAGCTGTTGATTTTGAAAATCAAAAAAACACACTGTCAACCCACCCTCTCATTTCCTGCCATTTCAGGGAACTGAACTACCGACCTTTTAGTTCCAGTTAGTTAGTTTGTCTGTCCTTTAGGCCACGTCTGCCCACATCTTATTAGAACACCCAGCATCCATCAGCCCAGTTACTGTTGTATGGCTCTTTGCTAAAACATCAAAGCTCCTACTTACCATCCATCCATCCATCCATTATCTGTAACCGCTTATCCAATTTAGGGTCGCGGGGGGTCCAGAGCCTACCTGGAATCATCGGGCGCAAGGCGCTCCTACTTACCTTCCTTCAGAAATTGTCTAATGCAGTTTCTGCAGTGCTGATACCAGAGAAGCAATGGCAGAGGCTCTGTTCTCCCTATGACAGCTCAGTGGAGCACCACAATGATTTTGAGACTGTAATTTTAAGGCAAAAACATTATGGTGCTCCACAGAGCACTATCATTGCTTCTCTGGTCTCAGCACTGCAGAAACTGAATAAGTGGTTAAAATTAACAACTTACTTACTATTGTTTCTTTAGCTACCATCCAAATTAGTATTAATGGGTCTGTTTAATCTCCATTGTAAGGTTAGAGCTTGTTTCAAACTCAGAAGAATTCCACAATAAAATGTATTTAATATAAATTTTTATTTGATTTAGAGGTTGTGGATTCAAGACCCACTACGGGTGACTGTCTGTGAGGAGTGTGCTGTGTTCTCCCTGTGTCCACGTGGGTTTCCTCCGGGTGCTCCAGCTTCCTCCCACAGTCCAAAAACACATGTTGTTAGGTGGATTGGTGACTCAAAAGTGTCCGTGTGTGAGTGAACGCATGTGTGTGTGTCGCTCTATGAAGGACTGACGTCCCCTCCAGGGTGTATTCATGCCTTGAGCCCAATGGTTCCGGGTAGGCATCTGGACCCACCGTGACCCTGAGTTGGATAAGCGGTTACCAACAATGAATGAATGAATGGTTTGCTTAAGTTCCTTTGGGTAATTATCTGTATTAGGAAGACTACAGTAAGAATTATGTTGATCTGAACTACAAATGACCCAAAGATTTTGCCAACAAAGCACAGTCCTATTTGAATAGGATACATTTTACAAGGGGATGTGTGTTATCATGTGTGTAGTTATTTGTACCAGCATTTATCATTGATTTTCATCCAAAATCAGTCATTTTTTTACAGATTTTGCACAATTTTTTATGTAAAAAAATTAATCTGTTTGAATAACTCCAAGTTATATCCAGGTTATATTAAACTTGTGTGCAGTGATGTATGTAAATATTGAGTATATTTTAAAATATATATCAATATTTTAAGTTAATGGAGTATTCTTAGTACAGTAGTGATGCTGAAGTATTTAAAAACATACCAGCACATTACCATACCACAATACCATACCAACACCACGTGAGTGTCACTGCAGCACTCAAAATAAACCACTTACAAAATAATAACTGCTGTGTGGTAAGTGTGACCGCTGATGAACTGAGACAAATGGAGTCTGTACAAATGCACTGCACATATGTGGTATGTGGTTGATAAAATGAATCAATCAGTTTTTGATACAAGGTGGGCCAGTGAATGCAGCACTACATTTAAAAAAATATAAGTAGTAAACAGATTGATGGGCAATATTTCATATTCTAATCTAATTATTTATATTGTTATTTGGACTCAAGATTTGATTCTTTGTGCCCTGTACTCCCAACCACAATCTCAAGAAAAAGCCTTTTCTGGGAGACAGATGTGCAAAATTTTAATAATGATGGCTGGTACTTCAAATTTAGGATGCCACAAACAGCACTTCATCAGTTACATATCACACATGGGGTTCTGAGTGTGAAAGCAGCCTCTCAAATCATAGCTGTTGATAGTGAGATTTCTTATACCATGTGAATTGGCCATAAATATTAGTCCTATAATAATATTACATTAGCCTACCTTCCTATTTCAATCTGAGCAGGTCTTCTTTACAGAATTCAGACCTTTATATTGTATTCACTTTTTTGGTAATGTTTTGAAATACCACCTCCACCTGGCAGGGTTCATTGGAATACTGAGTTACTAAGCCTCCCTAAATCCATAATTTCTGAAACTATTTTAAGTCTCAGTTCATGTCACATTTGAAAGAACCGTGCGTAGCAGTTGTTGCAGATGTATTGCTATTGATTTATTGTGTTTGCCCTCTTTTAGTGATTGTTACAAGTAACAAGCACCATTCAGGGCTGAATTGTAAATTGTAGACACATAGATGTAGAATTGTAAATTTAGGTAGCTTGTACCAAAAATCAAACTGTGTTTTTACACTGTCACTGTAAAATGTAAACAGTTCTCTAAAATGCACACAAAAGTGGTTACTAATGGTTGCGAGACACTGGGCATGGCTAGAACAAATGGGGGAGTTCCCATCATGCACTGCAGCTCCTCCTTTTCTGACATTTGGGGTTATGTATGTGTAATTGTTGTGTTTTTGAGCATGGCATGTTATTTAGGTATAGGGTATTGTGTATTTTCTTCATATGTTTGTATTTATTCATATGTCTGGGCATTTTTTTGGATGATTTGGCAAGATGAGTGGTTGTTAAGCGAGGTCTTCGTCAGCCTACATGAGCGCTGGATTAGGTTTTCCATGAATCCTGTCACATTCGAATATTGTTTGCTCCCTTGTTTCCTTTATTTCTTCTGCCCTTTTAAGGGTTCAGTTAAGATTATTGCAGTGTGACATTCCTCATTCAACAGCATTCACAGCATAAATATGAAACCTTGCTGTGAACTGTTGTGGTAAAATGTTATATATGCAGAAAATCCAGCTGTTTGTAATATTTAAGTTTAGGCTTATTTTTTCTTAGGCTTATAGGGCTAGATTAAGATTAGGATTATGTGTTGTGTTAGAGGTAATATTAAACTGAGCGTTAGGGCTAGGGTTAGGGGCAGATTTAAGGCTGAATTTTCTTGCTGGATATGAGTCTAATAGAGGTAGTCCAAAGTCTATTTTAATAAAACGATTTTTACTTTGGTGTCTTTACTTTGGTGTTCTCTCTGTGTCCACAAGGGTATCCTCTGGGTGTGTTCACACCTTGCGCCCAGTGATTCTGGGTAGGCTCCCGACCACCGCAACCCTGAAATGGATAAGTAGTTACAGACAATGAATGAATAAATGAATGAATGTCTTTACTTTGGCTGCAACTAACAATTATTTTGGTAGTCCACTAATCTATCGATTGAATGATTAAAGGTAGAACAGCTACCTGTTGCACCATTTAATGTGGAATGAGGCAGTGAATTTATAATTCTATAATGCTAGAATGTGCTTTGAGATATTTGAAATTGGGATAATCAAGCCAATCTGGTTATGTGCTGTGTCCTATGTAGAATGCAAGTACTCACTCCACACACCTGGGCTCTCACCCTGATCTCAACTGTGATTTTCTTATTTAAAAATCATTCTCATTTAAAAGAAAGGGCACTGAAACTTATTATTCTGAACTGGGCTGTTTAGACAGGGTGAGAACAGTGCTGTGGTGCTTGATCCTTGTGGTATTTTGACCAAACATTTCACAGATCTTTCATTAAGACCACAGGGAACTGTGTAGAAACATGGTAAAATATAGCCCCTTTAAAGTTATCAGCTGGGGCATACATGTTAATGAACTACAGCTAGTGTGTAGTTTGTGATGACAAAACAGATACTAATTTCTCTGATTTGCTGTGCACTGAGAGTATTTCTGCTACAAAAAAAAACAAAACAAAAAAAAAACAAAAAACAAAAAACAAAAAACAAAAAAAACACCAAACCCCCCCAAAAAATGCAAAAGCCAAAATGTTCAATTAGAGTTTGAGCTTGTCCTCGATTACCTCGCAGCTGTTTCATTGAACCAAAGTAGCCATAGCCTCCTCAACCTTGTCCACCTCCACGTCCTCCAGTCGGGGAAAATGGTTTGGGGCAAAAAAAAAAAAAAAAGAGAAATAATTGGATTCCAATCCTCCACCTATCACCCCCCCCCCCCCCCATGCATCGGACACCCCAATTAACAACAGGGAGAATCGGAAAAAAGGCCCGGAGTCAAAATCTGCTGTTTGAACTGAAAAAAGAGAAATGACCAGCAACATATTGTCTCCTTCACATTGCCGCACAGCTAGTGGCGGGTGGACGAGAACGAGGAGGCGTCAAAACCTGGCAAAGTCGCTCATTCATAAAATCACAATGTGTGACTATAGCTCTAATTACAACCCATGTCGGCCTCAATTAGTCCACAGCTTTTCTCTCCACGTTAACTCTTAATTAGCGAATCGCTGGTTAATTACAGGTTCCTTGAGAGGGGCTTTGCCAGGCATTAGCCGCTTACCTCGGTGGGGGGCCGCTCAGGTTGTTTACATTATTTACATACTGCGAGCAGACGTTTATTGTTTCCACTGCCTATATTTTGTCACTCTCTCAGTCACTCTCTGTCTCTGTCTCTCTCCCTCCTCTGCTGTCTCTTAAGAGTGGCTTCATTGTCTTGTGCAGCTCTTAAGAAGAGTGGCCAGATACCATTTTACAGCACTTTGATGGAGAGAAAGAGAGGGGAGAGGAAGGTGAGGCTGCGAACAAGAGATCAAGAGTGAGATGACAAGAGAAACACATCAGTACTAAGGGGAGAGGGCCGAGGAGAACCACGAATGGGAGGTGGAGGGGAAGTGGGAGTGGTGGGGGGGAGGGGGGTAGCAGAGGAAAAAAGGGTTGGCGAAAGTGAGAGCGGTAATGCCAGACTGAAAGGTGGTAGAAAGGGGAGTGAAAGTGAGGCAGAGCGCAGGCGAAAGAAAGTGTGTGAAGGGGAATGAGAGAACGAGAGCGAGCGAAGCGGAGAGATAGAGAGAGAGGAAGTGAGAGCGAGACATTTGTAAGTGTGTTTGTGTTGGAGGGGAACGAGTGAGAGAGAAAAAGGGAGAGCAAAAGGTGGAGAATGGTAAGGGGAGAGGTCTAGAGTGTGTGTGTGTGAGAGAGAAAAGGGTGCTCGCTCCTGGTGTCCATATGCCCAATTTCAGCCTGTGCGACAGGTCCTGGCAGCCTTGCCATGTGTTAATTACACATGTAAAGCCTATTATAACCCTGCAAGGACACCTGCTGACTGGGAAAATGAAGCCAGCCGTACTGGAGCGACTCTGGAGAGCCGAGCGGGGCTCACACAATGGCTAAAGATAATAGTTTCCCCAGTGCATTTGCACATACCCTAGTCACTCACTCAGAAAGGAGGCAAAGGGAGATATAGTTATCACTGAAATGATCTACATGGGGCACGGTGTCACTGTGTAACTACCTGAGCCACAGCGCTACCAGCAGCTTCACTAAAAACTTGGGGAGACTAAATCTGGTCCAATAGGTTGTTATCAAAATGTGTGGCAAAGACACTGAGGAAGGTGCATGGTGATTGAAAACTTCGGACACTAGGAGAAGAACAAAGGTTATGTTAATTACCATTGCAAGACACTGATATTGACCACCTGCCCTGTTGCATTAACATAGCTTGTGTGAAGCATGGCCAAAGGATCATGGAAATAATTTCACTGTACCCTCAAATGTACAACAGTGATTTTATGGTCCTGAAGAATCACAAAATTGTGAAAATAGGGAAGAAAACTGAGGTAGGTTGTTTTCCTTGGACACTGAGAGACTTGTTATCTTAGTGAAAAAGGCCTTGATTCAATTTCAAAATCTAGTAATATAACACCTGCCTGGGGTCTAAACAGAGAGTATGGCAACTTCAAGCATACAATTTCAGTGGAATATGCTACAATAATGTTCCATAACTGAATTAAAGTTTAACACATTAAATGTGTTAAAAGGCCTTTTTAAAGTGTTAAAGCATCTAAAGTGTAATGTATAGTTGTAATTCAATATTCAAACATTCTCCCGCTCTTTTGTCATTTTATGGTACTGTCTAATATTAAAAATGACAATTGCCATTTTATTTTTAAAAAATGTAAATGGCAAAGAAGGAGAATAATTTATTCATCACAGAAAAACACTGCAAATGCACGTGCATCAATTTGTTCTGTTCCTGGGGATAATGTTGTATCCAAAAGTATGTGTGAGTTTTGGTGTAGATTATGTAAATTTCAAGAACATAGTGTATGAATACTTTTTTTTTTTAAATAAACATTCCAATTTTACAATTGTTACATTTTTAGTATGTTTACCACAAGATGACTAAAGAGCAGTTGTTGCATGTTTGTATTGTAAATTACAATTTATATGTAAAACATTTGTACATGTAATACAAGACAATCCCCTAGACTGTCAATGGCATTCATTCATTCGTTTGTTCATTCATTCATTCTCTGTAACATGCTTATCCAGTTCAGTGTCGCGGTGGGTCCGGAGACTACCTGGAAGAATTGAGTGCAAGGCGGGAATACACCCTGGAGGGGCGCCAGTCCACAGGGCAACACACACACTCACACATATGTATGGACATTTTTGAGTGGCCAATCCACCTACCATCGTGTGTCTCTGGACTGTGGGAGGAAACCGGAGCACCCAGAGGAAACCCACACGGACAAGAGGAGAATACACCACCTCCTCAGTCACCTGTCACCTAGAGCGGGACTAGAACCCACAACCTCCAGGTCCCTGGAGCTGTGTGACTGCGACACTACCTTCTGTCAATGGCTTGTTAACATTTAATGCCACTGGGTTTTTACTTATGAGGGTATCTTCTGTATCTTTATGTAACATAACTGTAGAATATTCCACTGCAGTTTTATGTTTTAAGATGCTCTATGTTTAGACTACAGGCATATATTATATTATTCAATTTTCAAACTGAAATAAGGTCTTTTCATTCATTCATTCATTCATTCATTCATTCATTCAATCACTTATTACCTGTAACCAATTATCCAGTTCAGGGTCACAGTGAGTCTGGAGCGCAAGGCAAGAACACACCCTGGAGGGGGCGGCAGTCCTTTAAGGCCTTTTCACTAAAGTATATTAAGTATATTAAGTCACTGTCCAAGGAAAACCACGTATCTCACATTTCTTTACCCATTGTATCAATTTGTATCACAGCTCCTTATAATCACTGGTGTACCTTTGAGTGTACATTGACATATATCCACCATGATTTTATTACCTTTTATTTTCACACAAGCTATTTTTTTACAACAGTTCTGGTGGTCAATATCAGTGTCTTGCAAATGGTAGGTTACACAAACCACTTTAAAACATATTTGCACAGCTAGTACCTGAAGCAGGACAGAGAGTATGGCCGCATGCTATGCTATTGACAGCAGTGTCACCAAGATGATTTCTGGCCCAAAAAGTGAGGAGCTCTGAACCTTTTCCTGCCTCATATCCGCTTAGCTGGCGGGAAGACAAAAAAGAAAGAAAAGCTCCATTAGAGATGATTCACCATATCACCCAAGGACACCGAGCGGAGTCAACAAGATGGAGGAAGACGAGCTGATCGACTTCCTCCCAGCAGGGAACTCTGGGGTAGCGCTCGGTCTACATCCTGCCCCGGGTCATGCATCCTCATGAATAGTCATGATGGAATGTTCGCAGCTTGCGCCATATCCACAGCAGTCATGGGCTCTTTTACTCTTCTTGCAAGGAGAGTGCACTGCATGTGAATTATGAAAGAACAACAATAACAGCAATTGTGTAAAGGGAAAAAACCCAGAAGAAAATAAAATAATGAATAGCATCCCAAATTCAGGTCATTTATTACAGACATCAAACATCGCCTCACAGAAGAGATCTCTCTTGCTGGCTTAATGATGAACAATCAAGGACAAACAAAGCGCGCATGAGGGTGTGATGTTTTAACTCCATATCTTTGTTTCTAAGCAGTACAAGGCCATCTGATGTTTCTCTCAGAACAATGGGTGCTTTTCCTATCCTCTAGAGCTTAGCACGCTAATGTCGGCTAATCCACACAGCTACAGGCCTCTCAGTTTGGCCTCCTTTTCCATTTTTAACAGTGGAAAAAACAGAGCGTGTTTCCATCGCCTACTTTAAACTAATGCTCCTAAAAGTGCTCTTATTTCCATGTGGGATTAGCTGGCGAGGCTTTCTGCAGTTGCACCCCAGCGCCAACAATAGCTCTCCTTCACTCCCTCTTTAACAAGTCATAAACTAGAACTAAGACATTCTTTCAAAAACAACTGACTATATAAGAGACAATATGTGTTTGCCTGCATGTGTGTGAAATGTGTGTGTGTGTGTGTGTGTGTGTGTAAAAAGAAAGGCAAAGACTAAAAGGACAATATATTACAGGATATAGATTATAAAGGTTTACATATATTTATATAGACAATAATTGTTTAAAATGCCATCACAGAGTCCTTCAAGTAAAGTGATTGATGCTTAACATTATTATTTATTATAAATATAAGTAAGGAATAACTTTACTTGAAGCACTCAATTATAATTTTAAACATTTATAATGTGTATAAATCTTTAATATGTATTACAGATGCCTTGTAGTTATGCACAGGTCATTATCCATTTAAAAAGTACAAAATAATTAATCATAACTCATTAAAAAAAGCCTTGAGAGGCATTATCAGAGTTTATAAATATGGTTACAAAATACAGTTGCATTTACAAAATTACAAAGGGTTATAACTGCACTTATAAATGCTAATAAATATGGGCTTCATAAAAAGTGTTACCAAATCTTTTGATGTCAACTTCTTTAAAGTTTTTTCCTTGTCCTTTAAAGTTACCATTCTGGAAATACATGGGTTTCTTTGGAAAGTGAGGATATGTTCTATAAGGTGGTAAAGGCCAGATTTAGCCTGAGCACCACATGTTTTCACACCGAATGTTGTTGTAGAGGTTTCTTGCTAGCAACCACGATATTGATATTTTGGCCCACTCCCCGCCGCACCACATACTTCACAAAAAAAATCATCTTCTTCTGAAATAATCTAGTACAGCTCCACAAAGGGACTGGGGGAAAAAGACCATGGACTTTGAAATCCCTTGCAAATGTTATAAGAGGGCATGTGAGCATGGATACGCAAAAAAGAAAACCATACACATTAATGCATGCACACGTGTTCACATACACACAAGAGTCCGACGGACTGGCTCTTCAGAAGAGCAAGGCACTGAACCCCCATATGCTCTCGGTGATCTGGGTGTGTGTTCACAGCCCCTAGTGCACTAGTATGTGTGTGTGTGTTCACTGCCACAGATGGGTTAAATGCAGAAGACACATTTTGTTGTACGTTGTACAAGGACAAATATTTGCACATTATCATTATAATTATCATGCAGTGTTGATTGGTTGCTTTGCAAATATTTTGATGTTGGTTATGTATGGTAAATATTTATTAGTGAGTTTTATTTTTTCATTAATTCTATCGATTTTTCTACATGTTTATGTTGTCCCACACAGCCAGTCACTGGATTGGTGCGCCAACTCCCACGCAGGACACTGAAATTTAGTCCTGCTCCACAAGATTTATTGTGGAGGGACCCATGAATTCAGACCTATCTTGGTGGTCTTATCATGGATTGCTGAGAAATAGCATATAGTTTTTCATTTTTTTACAATATTCAATGTAATATTTGTTGTTTATAGCACTGGAATCATAATGTGTTGCCATATTTGGTGTATATTATTAGCAATGCATTTTTAAGCATGCTGATCCATTTCGGTTATTTCTACTGCATCTACTGCAACTAGATGACCAATCCAGCCAGTGGTGCAGCTAATGGCCAGTCTGTGAGCAGGGTCCAGAGACTGGTCAGTTCCTGTCCAGCTAGCTCGATTAGCACTGTCATCCCTACAGCCAAGCTGCTTCTAATGAGACATGCAGACAGAGAGATGTCGGGCCTGCGGGTGGCCCTTTCACTTGAAAATGAGACCGCTCCACATGTAGAGGGTGACAGCGAAGGTGGGAAAGGTAACAACAGAGGGGGCGGATGTCAGGGGAGGAGGAGGGGAAGGAAGTGAGGATGGTGGAGGTGGAGTGGGAGGGGGAGGGCTGGTCACTGCAAGAAACATGAAATGAGTGACAGTTGAGGGAATGTGGAGAGGGGACAATAAATCACTGAGCTTTCGACTGGAAGGACATGGCTTAAGAACCAACTTGTGGCACATGGTCAGCCATGTTTTCTTCTAGGTTCTAGGTTCTAGGTTCCAGAATATATCAGTGTCTATAGATGCAGCCTGAATAGCCAAATCTCAGAATCAGAGCACCTATTTTTTTTAGCTGCTTTGATTATAATTTACCAATCTTCATGCTGGAACAAGATGGTCCAACGGCAAGGTGTTTTAGTCTCTTTATCCCTTGAGATGCTTTAGGCATTTACATAAGTCTTTATATCTGAATAAGGTATGCATTACCAAAGTGTATTATATATAATCTATCTGCATTTTTCATATTTTGAAGAAGAAGAAAAAGAAATGCCTTATATTGGTCCCCTTACGGAAATTCTCTGCATTTGACCCATTCATGATAGTGAACGCACACTAGTGAGCAATCGTTCCCAAACACTAGGAGCAGTGAACACAATCATAATCAGAGCAGGGGTTGCCAACCACCTCTGCACCCGGGCATCAGTTTGGGGATTATGTCAAGGGCACTTTAGCCGTGAATGAATTTTCCTTTGAACCAGCCACCCTCCGGCCTCAAGCTCACTTCTCTAACCTCAATCCCATGGCTGCCTCCTTGATTGGAAGGAAATGGCTCAAGAGCTATGTAGTGGTTAGTTAGGTTTTCTAACCTCTTTGGAACATATCCTACTGTTCCCTGCCCATGACTTATTTTGGAACAATCAATGACATTAATTATTTTTATAGGTCTTTATGACAGCTTTGGTAATATGATCTGCCTCATCTTCTCATTAAAACGTTACAAATTATCAGCCTGTTTTCAAATAATTATAACTCATGTTTTCAAGCCTAAAATGGCCAATAACACTAATATTATTATTACAGACATTTGCATAGGACTATGTACCTCAATGCAAATATATATATATGTAATGCATCTGAGTCTTGCTGGAAAAGACTAGACAACTGGCTGTGTCTATGCAGTGGACTTCTGTTGCAGCTGCTTCTACAGTAGGGTTTATTCCACTGCATGGTACCTACTGTACCCTACTCTACTCTACTCTTATTTTTTGATTTTCCATCAAGCAAATTTGGCATCTGGTAAGAGGAAACAGGTATTTCTTTAGTACTTGCTAACTACTTGTTCCACGTGAGCTGAGTAGAGACCAAAATGTAAACATTGCAGAGAGCTGACTGGCCTGAGAGAATGGTCACACTAATAACTCTTTTACATCAATAAGGAACCGGTGCGGTTCCCATTTGTGAACCTAATTTGGAACAGTTCGGCACATTTCCCCCAACATAAACTGGTTTGTGAACCAGAAAAATTCCCACCAAAGAAGAGTTGGTCCCTCAATGTGAACCACGACATAATCGGAGGGTGTGTTCAGTTTAAGAAACTCCAGACAGCTCACAGAGACTCAAATAAAGCTCTATCACGCAGTAGACATGGATGGGATTATTTACATGTTATATAAAACTGGACATCTACTTTTATATCTCACTCTGATCTGATCCTGCTGTGAACAAAGAATAAACAATGACCCTGCCCTGAATCTGTCCACTTGTCAGTTGATGACTTATCCTTGGTTCCCATATAAACTGGTGGAAACATAGGTCGGTTTGCTGGAGAGCACAAAGGCATCAGGAAAGAATCTGGTTCAACCACTGGAGTTCTTTGGTGGAAAAGCACTATAGGTGACACAAAGGAGTCATTTGTGATAGCTGAAAGCTAGAGAAGAGATAACACTTGTTTTTATCTGACTCATAATGGCAGCTCATGCAATTATACCGTATCTTTGGTAGAAATATAAAATGTTTCTTAGACTGGTGTGTGAAGATAAAATCCAGTGAGAGCTGGAAGACAGAATGAGGAATGACAAAACTACACTCATCTCAGAACTGATGTATGGCAAAGTAGTGTTTAGTCCCAAAAAAACAACAATACATAAATACACAATGAGTAAACAATGCTTAAAGTTACATCTGCTGTTGTTGTGGTTTCGAAATCCCACTGTTCCCGGTAGTGACCGTGTTTGCAATGTTGGAACCAAAAGTGGTCTTATGGCATTGCTTAAAGAACCATTTGTATCACCTTTATTATTTTAGTGTATGTGTAAGTGTACAGCCATGCACATAATAAATCCGGATGAATGGCTATTCTAAGCATTTGGAAAACACTATGTATCCAATCTAAGGATTTGTTTAAATATGGTCTCAGTGAAATAATTACTAAAAAATAACTTATAAATCTTCAAACATAAATGCCTGAAACAAGCAATTCTCAGAGACAGTGTGGTGGACTCACTTTAGCGGCTGCTTTGAGCCTAGATGTGTGACATCCATCCTGTCACATGTGATGTGACATGAGTGTTCCTTGGGAAAGATCACTCTCCCCCACCCTTCAAGACTTGCCTCTCTCAGGGAACAGCACTTTTGTTTCATCTGGAGAGAGTGATCGCTTTTTTAGCAATGCTCTGGCGACTATCCCATCCTTCCAGGCACTCCCGTTCCATCTGCCGCAGGACTCACGGGAATTCTCTCTCTGTCTGTCTTTCTCTCTCTCTCTTTCTTTCATGCTCGATCCTGGCACACTTTCATGTCCAACAGGATACGAGACAGGAATCTCAGATAGTAGAGGTATGGATGAGAGGGAAAAGAAAGTGTTGTTTTCCATCATGTCCAGAACAGACAGTAAGCATGAAGACTTGGCTGTTGGGATGGACAGGTATTTTGTTGTGAGAAGTGGAGATGGGTTTGCACTGCCAGGCAAGAGGTGGTCCATTTCTTACTCTGGGTAAAACAGCATTCCTTTATAGTAGTGATTTAGATAATGGCTCAGAACAAGGCACCCCACTGAGATCAGTCACACTCGATTTTGTGGAGGGTTAATCAAAATGGAACAGTATTGGATGCAAGAACCAATGCTTTAAAGATTCCAAGTCTTCTGTCATTGCGGCAAGGACACCTGTCACATTCCTCCACAGAATAGAGACAAGATGTTTTGGTGGAAATCATTTGCATGCAGAGTCAGTGGAGTAAATCTTGTTGAACAGAACAGTAATGTGCAAAACTCAGAGAACACTCATGTATTTCATTTCTAATCAAAATAATGATAAATCACAAGCATATATATATATATATAGCCTTACACAAAGTTTAAATATATTTGGAATTTAGTTTGTGCTCTAATAGTTTAGAGTAAATAATCCAGGGGTTGAAATGCACACCATGTTAAACCGACAAAAGTATAAACCTACAAAACACTACATTTCAGGCAGGACTCTGCAGTTAAATCTTCAGATTAAGTTTAAAATAAGGGTTAGGTTTACATTTACAGTTAGGATTATGAACATTTTAAAGCTGCTTTTTAGATTTTATTTTATTTATTTATATATTTTTTTCTGCGGTTGTCAGATAGTCACCATACACAATTTAGGAATACTTGGAATGGTCTTTTAGTAAATGATATATGTTTTCACTATGATACCAGGTTGGGTTTGAGAGCATATAGTTTCAATTAACATAAAACAAAGACAAAACTATTGTGTCCTAAATGTTTATTACTCTTACACTTAATATATACTTAAGGTATGAAGTATATTTTATATATTTACTATAATAAATAATACACTTGTGAGTATACTATTAGTATGTTGATATAATTAAACTTTACTTAAGTTTACTTAATAACATCTTGATAAAATAAAATTTAGGTATAATTTTATTTATTCATTCATTCATTGTCTGTAACTGATTATCCAGTTGAGGGTCACGGTGGGTCTGGAGCCTACATGGAATCATTGGGCGGAAGGCAGGAACACACCCTGGAGGGGGCAGGTATGATTTTATTCTTTTTTATTTTTGTTTTGTAAGAGTCCCCTTGTGAAAATGTGTTTTTTCCAACTTTCCCTGTTGAGAGGAAATCTCAGTGCTGTGGATCTGAATTGATGTGTGGTTGTCAAGAAGCAGGTGACCCAATATCATGTTAGTGTTAAATTTTTTGTAAAGTATGAACTGTATCCATCAAAAAATACAGCCAAATATGAATGTGGTACTAACACTTACCATAACCCTGACCTTAACACTAGACATCACCCTTACACTAACTGTATTGTGAGGTATCACTCTTACCCTAAAAGCATCTTCCTAAGTCAAAATCATAAGTTATTCATCATTAACCCTAAGCCTCACCTTAACAATAGGCACCATCTTGACCATAAACCTAACCCTACATCATACAGGTTTCAGTAGCAGCTTGTGCATTCCACATTTATATATTGGTCTAACTTGGCAAATATTTGTATTACATGCTGTAGACTTAGATTCTGTAAATCTGTTTCTGCTGCTTTTCCTGCCATTGACACACATGAATAAATTTATTTTTTAAAATATCTTACTTCCTTAATGTTGGTTTTGACTGAAAAAAAAACTTAAGAAAGAGTGGTACCTGTCGTTTGGACACCAAGAAATCCTTTTCCCAACCTGCGTCCTAAGAAAACCTATTCCTTTACAGTTTTACAGCTTACTGGGAAGAGAAAATAGGGGGAAAAAAACAGAAAACAACCTAAACACCCCCCCCCCCCCTTTTCGCACACTAAGACCTTCAGCTTTGATTCGAAAAAAAAAAAGAAAATGAGAGAGACACTGAGAAAGAGGCTGTGTATGCTGAAAGCTTGGGAGTCGAGTTGGTGAGTCGAAGAGAAGAGCCCTGAAGCATGCGGCGCATTTGGACTTCCACAGAGGGCCCGAATCAATACACATTAACAGGTTAAAAGAAATGGGAAAGAGGGGGGTTAGGTTTATGCAGCACATCTCAATGATATCGACAGGAATGTGCTGTTGTTATATTTGTAAGGAGGCGGTGAAAGACCTTGAGAGGCCTGCCTCATTGTATTGACGGGTGCTTGCTCTTTGCCAGGAAGGAAGCACTTTCTAGCCCTCACTTTAATCTAAAGCATGTCTGATGGGAATCGGGGAGCATACATCAGACCAGGCTTTTTTTTTCCTGAAAAGAGCAGCCCCTCTGTGTTTTTTCCTTTCTTTTATTTCTCTTTTCTATCGTAACGATGCTGAAACACTAGTAAGAGTTGGAGAGCACTGGACAGCCTGCAATGGACAGGAAAATTAAAGAGGGGGAAAATGGTGCTGGGGTTTGTGTGTGTTTGGGGGGGGGGGGGGGCGGGGGGCATTGAGATATTGCTCAGACGAGCATAGCACAAAGGAAGGAAAGTGGAAGATGGATGAGAGTCACATGCTCAATGAGAATAGATGTTCGTTTTTATCATTTTAACAGAAGATGGAGCAGAAAGTTTTTCCTTTGTGATTATATGTTTATTTTTTTAACCCTACCAATGAATCAGTGCCATGTATTATGTAATAATATATGGAGGGGTGGGTAAGTGCATGACATAATTGATGAATTTTATGGATTTTTATAAATATATACCAAAACCTAAAGTCACAGCAATAATCCTCCAAACCCATTAAAACCGATGGCAAGGGGAATAGTGCATTATTTTTCTGAGATATTTCCACAAAATATCCCTTACATCAGAGGCAGACATTTACAAACTTCTGCAAGAGTCTTCTTCAGGTAATGGCAGCAGAAGCCATGGAGTACTGTTGCTCAGCTCCATGTAAACCCATAATATCTTTCAAAAAATAATGTTATATGCTATTAATATTTATACATTTATTCATTCATTCATTGTCTCTAACTACCCGGAATCACTGGGCGCAAGGTTGGAACATACCCTGGAGGGGGCACCATGCAACACACATTCACATAACATGTATGGACAGTTGCCAATCCACCTACCAACAACTCCTCACAGACAGTCACCTAGAGTGGGGCTCTAACCCACAACCCCAGATCCCTGAATCCCTGCTGTGCCACCATGCCCGCCCCGCATTACTATTTATAAATTAACATAAAATTACAACAAAAAACATTATGTTTCCCTTTTCCAATAAGGTTACTTAATAAGCCTGTGTGATCTTATGATTAATTCAAAAATATTTGACAAAATAACCTACCCCAGAATATAGATTGTCTTTATATTTAGACACCTATCTAGCATAAAAACATAAGACTTAAGTGTTTTATTGTCATGCATGCAGTAAACCACTGTTATGCTGAGCAATAAAATATTTATTTGGCAGTCTTTCCATTCTGGTTGAGTATAAAATAATTATGAAAATATAAATGCTAATAAAAAAGAACCAAGAAAAAAGGAACAATAAATAACTGAGAGAGTACATTATGTACAAATGAGGTAGACTGGGTTTAACATGCAATAAAGGCATGTCAGGCTTAAATTGTCCTTGTCAAAAAAATAGTCTGCAGTAAAGTGTCATGTGTATAGAGTGTGAGTTGCAGCCCAGGGTTTTGTGTGTGTGTGTGTGTGTGTGTGTGTGTACATTACAGCTACTCACACAGTTAGATGAATAGTTTTGTATCAGTGGAATGAGACTGCTGCTTGCAAGGATGCTCTCATTAATAGCCCTGTAGAAGTTGCTAAGGATTTTAACTGGCATGCCAAAATTTCTCAACATCCTCAGAAAGTTCAGATGTTCAGTTCTTCACCGGATGGCATAAACAGTGGGAACAAGCGAATTCCTTGCTTATTTGGACAGTCAGAAACTTAAAGAGGTTCACCCTTTTCACTTAGGTGTGCACCGAACATATATGAAGTTGGATCAACAATTTTTCCTCATAACCTCTAGGTAGTGTTGCAGTCACACAGCTCCAGGGACCTGGAGGTTGTGGGTTCGATCCCCGCTCTGGGTGACTGTCTGTGAGGAGTTGGTGTGTTCTCCCTGTGTGCGCGAGGGTTTCCTCCGGGTGCTGCTGTTTCCTCCCACAGTCCAAAAAACACACGTTGGTAGGTTGATTGGCGACTCAAAAGTGACCGTAGGTGTGAGTGTGTGTGCTGCCCTGTGAAGGACTGGCGCCCCCTCCAGGGTGTATTCCCGCCTTGCGCCCAATGATTCCAGGTAGGCTCTGGACCCACCGTGACCCTGAATTGGATAAGCGGTTACAGATAATGGATGGATGGATGGACCTCCAGTGATCATCCTAATTATTGTAGTATCATCTGTGAAGTTGAAGATATTGGTTTTGGTTTGGGAGGCAGCACAATTGTATGTGAAGGAAGGTAGACCATGGGATTCAGCACACAGCCCTATGGTTTACATTGTTTATGATTTGTATGAAGGCTGAGCTGTTGCACATCTAGACAGACTGTGCTTTTCCTGTCAGACAGTGTACACTTGCAGATGTTAGTCTACATTCCAGGTGTATGGAGCTTTGTGGTCACTTTTGGTGGTCACTGTTGACTGCTGAACTGTAGTCAGTTAACAGCATTCTCATATAAATTTCCTTGATCTCTAAGTGTGAGAGGAACATATAGATGGCAATGTTCACATCATCCTCTGTGTAACTAGAGAGGGTCAGTGTAAACTGGAGAGGGTCTGGGATGCCTGGTATATTTGTTTAGATGTGGGTCATGTCTAACATTTTGAAGCACTTCATTACAATTGGACTGGTTGATAGCCATTGAGACAAGTGACTGGAGCCTTCTTGGGGGAGTAGACAACGGTGTTGTCTGGAAGAAAGGTGGTATTGTGGCTTGTGCAAGGGACATACTGAAGTTGTCTGCAAAGAATCCAGCCAACTTCAGCAAGCAAGCCTGAGTGCATGTCTGGGGAAGTTATCTGGGTTAGCCACTTTGTGTAGATTTAATATCCTCAGGGTCCTGCTTGCTTCTGCTACCGAGAATGTGAATTATACCACCACATTCTTTTGTGGCTTGGTGTTGAGGGCTTCAGTGTGGGCATAGAAATCATTCAGCTCAACTTGGCTCTTTGTTTTCTCACAGCTCTTGTCCTGTAGCATGTGAGGTGTTGCAGGTCTTGCCTTATGTGTCAAATGTGTTGCTGCGGCACTCCAACTTCAAACTGAATTGTCTCCTGGCTTCGTTGATGGATCTACATAGAACATACCTGCTCTTCTTGTAGTAACCAGTACTGCCAGAAGCAAATGCAATGGAGCGAGACTGCAGCAAGGACCTAACAGGTAATCCATGACTTATAGTGTTCCAGTTCAAGTAGCTTGTTACTCCCATGTACAAAGATAACAATCAATGATACGGTTCTCTTGCATGTCAGCCGCTTTAAACACTTCCCAATTAGTACTGTCAAAGTAGTCCTTTTTAAACACATTCATAACACTCATTGGGAGAACCTGCCTGAGTTGTTTGTATGCTGGTTAGGGAAACAGGGAGATGCTGGGAACAACATTGTAAGCACATTCACGTTGCTTTACATGTGGTCAAAGTAGCCTTTCTCTAGATTTACCTGCTGGTGTTATTTTGAAAGGACAGTTTGTAAACTGCCGTGATTAAAATCACCAGCAACCATAAACATCAAACCCAGTTGTGTGGCATCTTGTTCGCTGAATATGTAAGGCAGCAGCCCAATTGTGTTCTTAGAATTAACTTGGGGTGGAATGTAAGCAGAAAGTCAAACCATAGCAATGTTTTGTGGATTTACCAAAACAGTGCTGCAGCAGGTGAGAGCTCTCTTGATGAGTCTTTATTTGTGATGCATAGTAAGTTTATTAAATCATTTTGTACCTACCTTTACATTTTGAAAGGAAAGAAAATATGGCCATGATAAAAAAAAGGCATGGGTAAATGTACAGGAAGTATAGCTAAAAACAATATATCATGCAATGGGTGTGTGTGGTATTTCAGGTCTAATTTGTTACAGGACTTTATACTAGATCTGACATTGACATATCACTACTGATATGGCATCTGTTCTTAGAAGACACATTAATAGCTCTCAAGAGCAAGGTAAAATTTAATATTAATAGTTCCTTACCAAAAGCTCATTAAAATAAGGAAACAATCTATTGTAATTTCCTGATGTTTTGTAATTTATTAACACTGAAACAAATGAAGAAGTAAGAAGTGTGGACTCAGACCTGTCAGATAATGTACGTTTATTATTTAATCTAAGATGTATTTACATAGTCATTTGCTAATATTTGGGCACCACTGGTCAAATTACATTTTGATAATACTATTACACTGAATTAACCCTTTAAAGCATGACACATGAAATAGTAATACAATAAAACAGATTTTTTGGAAAATCAAACATGTGGCCTTTTAACTAAAAATCCTAATGTAGTTCATTTTTAAATTTTGAGTCATCTACATTTTGAATGCACCATATTTAGGCATTTAACAATATATATTGTTTTTCTTTAATTGGTCTTTTTCATTTAGTTCACTGCATCAGTTGAAAACATACTGCAGACTGATGTATTTCAATTAAACATTGAATAGCAAATGATTGTCTCCTTTCTTCTAAACGTTTCAGGAAAACATAACATTGAACCAATGAGAAACACGGCTCCAGGGGTCATAGACCTATGAGTACTCTATTCTTCATCCTGACCTTTTTACATTTCATATACTGGTAGTAATAGAAACACCAAAACCACAAAGACCTCCCACACTCACCTGTATCATCATCATTTTCCTCTGAATCTGTCTCACAAAATCTACGTCAACAACTGAGCCAACATATTTTACACACAAAGGCTTTTGGAAAACTAAAACTACATTTTTGTTTCATGAAAATCCTGCTGTAAAAATTGCTGCTGTAAAGAACTGTTTGGTTTTTCTGAATATTTATTCTTTATTAATGAACATTTCACAGGTAGAATACACTACATCTATGAAATGGAACAAAAATGTTTAGTTTTACTACAAGTAACACCATACAAATCATACCTAGAATTGCTTCAGTTTTGCACAAAAGTAGTCTTGAGATTTTCTCCTGTGTTTTCATTATGATACCAACAATTTTGTAATGGTTAGGTAAATGCATGGAAATGCTTCCACTTCATTCACAGTTCAGTAGAGAACTCAGTAGAGAACCTCCCAAAAGGATGGAGGTTTGTTTTGGTATTTCTCTTCATTAAATTATAAAAGAGCCGAAGTTCATTTATCCTATTTGATATGTTTGGCTTTAAAGGGTTAAGAATGTTTTTTTTCCTTCTCCTGTAAAGTTACTACTTTGGAGAAGCATTTCCTTCATTGGACAGCAACAATAAATAAAATATAATTGTTCCTGCCTATATGTTACATTGAAAAGTGCAGAAGTGTGTTCACCAGAAAATCAACAAAACATAATTTGACAAGGTCTGAGTTATACAAGCATAATTACTTAGCATAGCTATACAAAATTAAAAGTACAGTAATATTTGTCAAACTCACAAAGGCTTTAAAATGAGCAGAATACAATAAAGTGTTTCTGCTAGAGTCTAAAATCCAGGCTCTGGCGTGGACTGCGAAGAGAGGGTGTGAGCTAAACTCTCCCCCTCACACCAAACCCCCCTTGCAGGGCACTAAATAGACCATGTGATGTGGCCAGGACCCTGTACCCCCCATGGGGCAGAGAGCCCCCCTACTCCCTCCCTGGCTGCACTTTGATAGCCCTCCTCGCTCCACTGACCATCAGATGGAAGCAGGCAGGCCAGCAGCATTCCTTCAAAGCAGCTGCCAGAATCGGCTGCACACAAATAGCCCATCAAGCCACCGAAACACCAGGCTCACACCCTGGCCCTCAGCGGTCAGACAAGTGGAGTGCATTGGTTGGTCCTCCAGCTCATGCTCCTGTGTGTAAGTATACACACCCCCTCCAGCCCAGTGCACAACACAACACAAGGGTCCAACAGTGGAGGTTCAGTGGTCGAGTTGTGGCTGACCCGGTGGGAGCCAACAACTGCTGAGTGTCACTTAGCATTAGCGCAGCGGCGTCTGAGGCTATGCTAAGCTGCTTGCCCTGTCGGGGCCAGGATTCAGTGACCTGCCCCTGCACATGAAGGAACAACCACCTGTGGACCAGCAGTGTTCAAGAAAGAACAAGGGTTTAAGGCAAAACGTATGCTGGACAAAGCACAGAGCTTTCTTTTTCTGCCTCATTTTATAGGAGTATTCCAAATGTATTGCTGTTGTGTCAGCCATGCCCAATTCAATAAATATATAGCACTCTGTATTTTAAAGAACACCAGGAGTTCATTTTTAAATATTTTGGTGTGTTCTTTGCTCACTCAAACCAAAATCAGATAAGTTCCTTAATTCATTTTTTTATTTCCTTATGTTAGTACAGTAGATTTCTGAACAAATGTATACCTTGTTAGTTGTTCTTAATTGTCAGCATTTAATTTCCATATACCTTTTAATGTTTTACTGCTTTTTTGCAGTGTATTACATAATAGTTTATAAGAGCGTAATATGGCTTTAACCCTTCATGGCATGAGGCAATACATTTCAAACTATGAACTGCAGATGTCACTTGACGTTACTTAGAATCAGTGATGCTGTTACAGTTGAATGGTCTTCACAAAGTGTATCTTGTGCATTCATTACAATAATTAAAATAATTTATTATTGATTTTCATGTTAAAGAAATCTAATCATCTACTGATACAGGTCATAATGATTAGTGTAGCTTTCTGATTTGTTATTGCTTGTTAGTTGAAGTTAAAGGAAATAGGAGTAATGCATCTTTAAAAATGTTGAAGCTGCAAATTTGTATTGTACTAAAAAGTTGGGATGAGGGCATGCTTGGCTTGAACCACCCCTGCTTTTAACAAAACTCATTCGGGAACTTAGGAGCTCAATTGCTGTAGTTGTGAAAGTGACATTTTTCCGATGCGATTTATAATGTTATAATATTACTGTTATTTTACAACTGTCTGATTGACACAAATGTCCCTAGCCGTCTGAACAGACAGCTAGCCATTCTGTCTCAACAAAATGTTACCGACAAACAAATAAGATGTCTGCTCATACCTTCCAGTAGTGTTGCAGTTTGAACCGCAGCATACACACACACACACACACACACACACACTGTTCTTCTGTGAGACTCTGGAGAGCAGCGTTACACAGAGCCATGCTGTGCTTGCATCAGTCAGAAAGCCATAGAGGTGCCGGGATTAAAGGTTTGAAGCATGTGAGGGAAACAGAACAGCCTCAGCAGGATTAGTGTGGACTAGCAGATTAACCCTCCTCTGGATCCTCCATCACACTCACTCCATCCATCGTTCTCACGTCCTGCTAGAGAATAAGGACAGTTTCTGACCATAGTAGTATCTAACTAAAGAAATATCATCAAATTTAAACTCCAGAATGTAGAGCACTCACCCCTTTCACTCTAGTAATGTCAGTAATTACGTGTCAACATCACAATGTTTACAAAATGATTGATAATAGTAATAATTATCGTAAACAATAGTGATAATAGTAATAATTATTATCAGTAATGATTGATAATAATTTGGTATAAGATTAATAAATACATTTCAAAGAAAAGCCTACATTAACTCTAATTTCAGTGATGAGCCTTCAGAACAATTGTTTCTATTATTAAGTTATTATTACTGGCTTCTTGTTGATTTTATTAATATTTATTTTGATTATATTGTATACTTAATGCTGGAAAATAGTGCACAGTCACTACATCTAGTTTAGATTGAGTAGACTCTAACAGGTGGCACTTGCTCATTGAGTCCATTGAGCTCAAGAATGTTTAATATTCATTTTGTTATTCAAATTTTGAATAGTCATCAATCAATGCTTAATGATATATTATGGAACACAGTGAATTGTACAGCCATTGCAGCCTGTAGTTTTTAATTTGTCTTGATCAAATATGGCAAAAATATAAGAATGGTAAATTGTTCATGTGAGAGTACACTGTGATTATTTTCTAACTGCAAATCATGACAATTAAATGACCCTTGTTAACTTTTCCTTTGATTCAAAGGTTGTAAGGCCCATTTTAGCCAGATTTATGTAGGTTTGATTGCAAATTTTAATTTACCAAAAGTCCCATTTCCTAGTAGTCACCTGGAAAAACTCTTCAATTTCCTGTTCCATCTCCTATTTCTGAAACCATCAGAGCAAATGCAGCACTGACGAACAAAGCAATAAGTGACTGAAAGGAAAATAATATGCTTGAAATAGACAGTTGATACTCATTAACCAAACCTTTGTGAGGGAGGGGGGAAATGACTGTTCTGAAGAGAAAAATATCCAACCTTGAGTCCTGACACTAGAGAGAGAGAGAGAGAGAGAGAGAGAGAGAGTGAGAGAGAGAGCTCATGTTTATTCATTAGTCTGTGCTCTTACACAGTCCATGTTTGTTTAGAACAATGCGGCAAGATAATGCAGAGCAAGCCTCTGCTTTCCATAAACAAACAAAAGCAAAAGTGCTCGGAGGCAAGTTGTTTATTACATAGTGACATGAACAGAGTGGTTAATCAGATCCTTATTATGAGTGTGGAGCAACGCTCCAACTGTTCTGTCAGTGGCAGTGAGCAGAGCAAACTTCAATCCAGGTGAAGTCTGAACCCACAGTAAAGAGAAAGCAAAGACACTGAAGGTGTTGATGTTGATGACAGTGGTTTAGTTTTATTAGAGGGGAAAACAATTCTCTGATATCACAAATTATAGTGAAGCAGTCAGATTCACGGTTTCATGCTATTTTTGTGTGTAGCCGAATAGGAATTACCCATTGTTATAAGATTGTACAGACCCATGTGCTATCATGTCTGTAGAAGTTCAGAATTATTACTAATGCATGTAATTACATATTAATTGCAAAGTTTTTTTCTTAAAACTTATTTCTTTTAGGTAAGAGGCCCACATCTAACATTTTTATATGTGCAGCTATGTAAAACAAGGCCAAAGTGTAAAGGATGTTTTTAATTTATGTACTTTACAACAAATGTTCATCAAATTAATATATTACACTATAAGTACCTTTTTTTGTTGTGCTGCAGAAATAACTTGATTAAAATTCTTATGGCTGAATGCCATCAAGTCCTTACAATAGTGGTCAAAAATCTGATGTATATCCTTCTCAGAAGAGAATTCATCCTGAGCTGGATAAACCGAATTTACTACATATTACTAAGTATTATTTAATATTACCTACTTACATTTGAAGCTACCTACACAGTGTTCAGTACACAGTGAATGCCGGACAATCAAGTGTTCACATGACTGACCATATAGTGTACAACAAATCCTTCTTGCTTGGAATGTGGTTACCAGTATGAAATATCACAAGGCTTTCATGTGTGTTCATAGGATGATTTTTTATTTATTTATTTTTGTCTATGTATAGGATAGTTTAAATTACATACAGAGACAGAACAAACCCATACCTTTGAATGTCAGGAAGAGAGGGAAGTCTCAGAAACACCAGGAAATGAAGATTGTGGAAAATGGATTTAAAAAAAAAGTGACATTGGGAGATAGTAAGCATTGCTCGCTGCTGGGAAAAACAAAATACAAAAAAAAAGAAAAAAAAACAACAATGTCAAACAGAAGCAATTGGAATGTGGCACTGGGTTGTTAAAAGATATGGAGAAGAGAAAAAGCTGGGTATTGGTTTCAGTGGATCACAGTTCTCTCATTAAGAAGAGAAGAGTCTTCATTTAAAGCGACTCAGAAAGCTCTTTGAGCAGGACGGAGATATTTACATTTAAAAGATTCAAAGTGGCTGACTGCAGCTACCTCTCTCCTTAATTGCAGGCTTCAGTTGTCCATGAATGTATTCGCTTCATTGCAGGCTCTCATTAACCGACAGAGGCCAACATACACACACACACAGTATGTGGAAGCAAAGCATGAACTCACACACAGAGACACTTTATCTTTCTTCTACTTTCTCACTCACTTTATCTTTTTTGTGGTGTATACACACACACACACACACACACACAAACCCTTGTTTCTTACTCTCCATCTCTTTCTCTCTCTCTCTCTCTCTCTCTCTCTCTCATTCTACCTCTCTTAAGTTCTGGTTCTCTCTCTCTCTCTCTCTCTCTCTATCTATCTAAAGCTCTTATTTTCTCATAGATTATCTGTATTTCTTTCTCTTTGTCACTCCCTGTGTTTATCATTCCATATAAACACAGGGAGTGTGTATCAGACTCTTTCTGTCTTTCTTTCTCTTCGTCACTTTTTCCTTCTGATTTTATGAGCATTTGTCTATTTTTTTCTCTCTCTCTCCCTCTGATTGTCTACCTGACTCTTTCTCCTTCTACCCTAGAGAGAGAGAGAGAGAGAGAGAGATACTGACACACACACACACAAACAATCTGCAGGGATTACATTCTAATCCTGTTTGCACTTTCATCCTGCCGGCGTATCTCAGGGGGCCACCCTTTCCAACAAGGGATTAAAAAAAAGACGTTCCTTTATCAAGATATGGATGGACTTTTGCAAATTAACCGCACAGAGGGATTGCTTCCTCCCACAAGCCTCACCACTCGCTGTAAGAATCAGTTAAAGAGCAAACACATACTTGACAAACTGCTGAAAGTGGAGCGAACAAGAGTTTGTGTTTTCTCTCAGAAAAATGTTGATGTTTTCAAGTAATTAATCGGGGGCATTGAGCATTCTGCTGTTCAGTCCACTAGGTAAACACGAAGAGGGTACTTTATTTCTAGTTTAAATCTGCTAATCTGTGCCATTACTGTCATATCTGTTGTAAGCTGAGCTTTTTAAAATAGTGGGAATAAAATAATGTCATTTCAAGGGCTCCGTAATTTCACCATATTCCTCAGTTGAAACTAGGTCAGCACAGTGGAGCAGCAGGTAGTGTCGCAGTCACACAGCTCCAGGGACCTGGAGGTTGTGGGTTCAAGTCCTGCTCTGGTTGACTGTCTGTGAGGAGTTTGTTGTGTTCTCTCTGTGTCTGTGTGGGTTTTCTCTGGGTGCCCCGGTTTCCTCCCACAGTCCAAAAACACATGTTAGTAGGTGGATTGGGGACTCCAACGTGTGTGAAAGTGTGTGCTGCCCTGTGAAGGACTGGCGCCCCCTCCAGGGTGTGTTCCTGCTTGGTGCCCAATAATTCCAGGTAGGCTCTGGCCCCACCATGACCCTAAAGTGGAGATACAGATAATGAATTAATGTTTTCTAAATATTGTTTGAAATATCTATTTCATCGTGCGGTAAAATGCTGCATTACCCCACAAAAATCAAGGCAGTAATATGTCATCTTTATCCTGGATTGCTGAGCTGAACTACAGGACACATCACACACATCCAGTACAGGACCTACATTTCCTATAATGCCCCATTGTCTTTCCAAATGCCAAAAAAAAAAAAAAAGAGTTCAGAGCCAGTTTATATTGGGTGTTTACATGGAGTAATGGATATTCATAAATATTTCGAAGAAAGTCCCCTATGCAACAGACAGGTAATGATGGCTCATAGCAATCTTTTTTTTTTTTTTTGATTATAGCCACTTAGTGCCGTATAACCACATTTATATATGATAACACTACAGCAAACACTCAATACATTCCCTGCCCTCAAAATAATGGTAAGAGCATGTGACACCAACAAGCAAACAATCATACAATTCCAGAGAATGTCATTAAATTAGGAAATACAGAAGGTTACTATACAATTCTCTCACATTTTCAGAGAACCCCATGTGTATGTAAGATCAAAGAGATGTAGTTGTGGTAAATTGTGCAACTGAGGTTTACACTCTTTCTGTTTTTATTTGTTCAAGTACAAAGTGGTGCAGTGGTGCCCCTCTAAATTCTCTGTGCACCAGTACAACATGTAGTGCAGAAATGCCCCTGAGTTGATCTCAGTTGGTCCAATGATCTATTGTACTTTATTCTCAAAAATTATATGAGACTTCCAGCTAAATTTGATTACTTTTACTTGCAATGATGATTTGTTTTATCTTTGAGTATTAACATTCAATATTCTCACACTAGAGGGACCAGTCACACATGATTTGAGGAAAGGGTTTGAGGTGCTGTTCATTCCTTACAATACTAGAGAGCCAGATGGAGCGACTGTGTAGAATATGTATTAGTCGGGATAATGTTAACTGTACAAATCTGTAAAGAGTTGTCCTAGGAGTTGTTACTTCCTTTCTTAGTACTCCCCTCTTCTCTAAAACAGTTAACAAAACAGGAATCCTTTTCTACTTGGTGATGGAACATTAATGACATTCAAACTTATGGCAACATGAAATTATAGGATATTAGCTATGGATGCTGTATGTGAGGGCATCAAAACAGAGGCATATAGAGGGAAGCTGTGTCATGCAAAATGATTTTTCCCACTTTCTATAAGCCAAACATTAAATGTGAAGTGGAAGCAATGCTTTGACTAGAGAAGCTTGAAAGACATGTCGGCCTGGTCTCATTGTCGAATCTGTACATTCCCAGGACTCATACAATGTGTACAAAATATAGTTAGCTCTTTGTGAATATAAAGGTTCACTTCTGACACACTACCATTTACCCTAATTCTAACCCTAAGATTAACCTAAGCTCCAAAAGGTCATGAGTGACATTATTGTCTTTCCCAAGCAGAGCTACAATTCTTGCCTGAAACATTCATCCATTCATTAAATGCCTGTAACCACATATCCAGTTCAGGGTCGCAGCAGGTCTGGAGCCCACCCAGAATCACAGGTTGAAAGGCGGGAACACACCACAGAGGGGGCTCCAGTCCCCACCAGAGTGACAAACACTTATCCATTCACTCACACACTCATATCTACAGACACTTTTGAGTAGCCAATGCACTTACCAACGTGTGTTTTTGGACCATGGGAGGAAACCCACGTGGACAAGGGAGAACACATCAAACACCTCACAGATTGCCCGGGGCAGAGCCCAAACCCACAACTCCAGGTCCCTGTAGAAGTGTGACTACAACACTGCTTGAAACATAACATTTCTTAAAAGAAGAGCTTCTGAATTTCGACAAACCAGAGAGAACTGTAGTTCCCCACAATGGTCAATGTCCTAATTCTTCTTCATGTACATAGAGAGTGTTTTATGTTGATTTAAGGAAACAGTTAAGCAGTTTTTTAGGATTTGGAATGAATTGTATTCTTTTATTCATTCATTATCTGTAACCATCATCTGTGGGTCCGGAGCCTACCCGGAATCATTTGGTGCAAGGCAAGAACACACCCTGGAGGGGGCACCAGTCCTTTACCGGGCAACACATACACACATTCACACCTACGGACACTTTTGAGTCGCCAATCCACCTAACAACATGTGTTTTTGGACAGTGGAAGAAAACCGGAGCACCCGGAGGAAACCCATGCAGACATGGGGAGAACACACCAATTACACCAAACAGACAAGTCACCCGGAGCAGGACTTGAACCTACAACCTCCAGGTTCCTGGAGCTGTGTGACTGTGACACCTGCTGCGCCACCATGCCACCCATAACGAATTACAGAATTTAAAAATATATTTATATTGTATGCACTACTTTGTGTATATATTTCTAAACACTAGATTAGGCACACCTACACCTATACATGTACCTACACTCATTGTCCAAATTTCAGTCCCACTGGCCATAGGGGCACTTTGTAATTCTCCAATTACTGACTGTAGTCCACCTGTTTGTCTGCATAATTTCTTATCCACATTTCACCCTGTTCTTCAATGATCAGTACCCCCCACAGGACCACTGCGACTGCTAAGGGCTAATATATAAAAGAGTGACGTTAAGGTGACACTAAATCAAATAGAATGCTAACCTGTCTCTTTGTGAAGACAGAGCTAAGGCTGATGTGTGGAGCTGAAGACTGAGGCCCTGAACAAACGTAAGCCTGAATGTGTCAGTCCTCACTACCATAGCCCTTCGCTCCCGGGGGGGAAATGTGACCCTCGCTATATCAGATACAAAAAAGACACACACACACAAACACCCACACACAGGTGGCTGCTCTCACAGTCTGAGAACATCACTCAGCAGCTGGGGACAACAGAGAAACTGACACCCAGATGCACACACTTGTCTCTTTTCTTCTCACTTTTTATCTCTTTCTCTCTCACACTTACGTACACACATGAGCACACACAAACAAAAACACCTCTACAACGTAAAGCCTTCAATTTGCAATACAGTACTGTGCCAAAAATAATTTTAATATATATATATTTTTTTGCTTTTTTAAAAAACCTTAGAATATAATACACACACACCCTCTGTTTTTATTAGTTTCCATCCTTTGCAGAAGATTTAATGGCATGAAAACATGACACTGACACATGGGTCCAAATTGGCGTATGCTCCAATATGCTCCAACAAGCTCATTCAGAGTATTCTTACAATGAGGCAGGAATATAGTTTACCCTTCATCTGTGTACATATGAATTTCTGATGAGAACTCAGATTGAAAAATTAGCTTTAAACTTCTCAATAACCCTGTTCCTGAGCCCAAAAAAGATAGAAGCTGCATCCTTATAGCTATTTACTTTTAAATTTGTTGTTTGGACAGTGTGTACTGAATATAGTTTGCCCTTTGGGGATATACCTGTTGCTTTGTGACAGCTTCCCATTTTAACCAGCATGAAAATTCACCCTTAAACTAAACTTAACCCTAAGATCCAAATGATCCAAAGTGGCAGGATTGCAGATTGATTTTCCCCATGGCTCTCATAGTTAGTTGTGACATTACAGGTGGTTAACCAGGTCTTTCACAGTTGTTCTGAGTCCCAATTTTCTATAACCTTTACTCATATTTTGAGCTTTAATTTTCTCCTGCTTTTTTCCCCTCATTTCTCATTGACTTGCCTCTACCTTGTGCAGGTGGATAAATCTCCCCAGAAATATTTCCTGAAAAATGGAGGTGTTTCGCTTCTACACCCTGTAAATTAAGTGTAATAAACTTTATTCTATTGTTCCAATATATTATTTGTCTCTGTTCAGTGTTGCATTATGTTGATTGCCTTATCCTGTCTGTTATTGCATTATGTTTATTGCCTTACACTGTCTGTTATTGCATTATGTTTATTGCATTACATTGTCCGTTATTGCATTATATGTGTTGCCTTACACCATCAAATATTACATAAAAATATTTGCCAGGAACATAACAGTGCCTATAATAACCATGGAATTTTAACTGAGAATGTAAATACAGTTAAAAGGTCTTTTTGCCATTTAATGCAAACGTTAGACCATACTGAAGCTTTAGAATATCAACTGTGTGATTAGCACAGTTTTTTTTTACAGCAGTGTTAATAATTCTATGCATAGACATCACGGCGTCCCCATATGGACAGAGTTCAGCATGGGATGTCTTCAGATCATGCACGGTTTGTCTCCATTCCTTGACTGATCATAGACTGGTCACACACCTCTTAATTATCACCCGAAACCTGCCATTTTCATTTTTCATAATATTAAAATGTTCCTCTTGAGGCTCGATTCATGCAGTTGTATGAGCCTTGACCTATCACTGGTAGATTGCAATTGTGATCTTTTTAATTCACCCAAGGCCCAGGGTTATAGTGAGCATAACTTGTCTCACTCTTTCTGGTTAGGATATATGTCCTCATCACCAGTGCCCCCACCAGGTTTGTTTTTAGTTTGCTAATGAAGAATTACATGTCAGAATGTCATGTTAGTTTTACATGTCATTAGCACATGTGGCTAAAGTGTGCTGCATTGAGCCGTATAGAGAGAGAGAGAGTTGTGTCAACCCTGTTGACTCCAATGAACCGTTTTTTTTTTTACAACAATGGCGGATCATGGAGCCTTTAAATATTTCTTGGAAGTTAGCAGCAGACACCAGCCACTCCACTAAATTAGTAGATTTGGGGAAAGTTAACAGTTAATTAGGCTATAGGACTTTAAGTAAAGTAAGCATAACAATGAACAGCCTGGAAATACCTTCTCATAATGTCATTTTATGATTTATTCTGTTGGGAAATTAGTGAATGATGTTTGTCTGAAGGAGTATGTGTTTACTGTAACTGCGCAAGTGAGTGTAGAGTTGTGAATGGAGGTGAAATGAGGATTTATTTTGCATTAGAATCTAAGATAAAGTTACACAACAGTAAGGTAGAGTTGTTTTTGCAGTGTAGATTAGGATAACAGGCATATTCCTGTTGTTGACTGCGTTAAAAAGAATTCAAAAACATTTTAAACTTGTACAGTAGTCAGTATGATATATACCCATATAATGTACCATATAGTTGATGGTTTCTGATAAATTAGAGGGAGGTGAAGAGATGTTCATAAATCAGTTAAGATTAGTTTTCTAACACATCATGGTGGTTTCAGTAATCATATATGAACCATATCTTAAAGGCTAATATAAAACCCATGATATTAGACTGGACAGAAGATGGAACCTTCATGTAGAAATCTGCATTTTTGCAGACGTTTGCACATGTTGAAAAAAAAAAAGAAGAAGAAAATGCTGGACTGCCATTGCTCATATAGCCATTGACACAGAGGTGTTTCTGGTATTTCAAGAACAGGAAAGCCAGAAATACATACCCTTGTCATTGGAAGGTCTGGAGAAGCTTTGGTGCTGCATATATATGTCTTTGTTTACAATATTCATTCATTCATTCATTCATTCATTATCTGTAACCGCTTATCAAATTCAGGTTCGCGGTGGGTCCAGAGCCTGCCTGGAATCATTGGGCACAAGCCAGGAATACACCCTGGAGGGTGCGCCAGTCCTTCACAGGGCTACACACACAGTCACACATTCACTCACACACTTACACATTCACTCACACACTTACACCTACGGACACTTTGGAGTCGCCAATTCACTTACCAACCAGTGGCGATTGCTCTAAGACTGCAAGGGAAGCTCGGCTTCCCCTAAAATGTAACAAAATAAGTGATCAAATATATACTGTTGTGTGTACATGTCATTAGGGTTGCAACGAATGATTATTTTGATAATCGATTAATCTGATGATTTTTTTTTTCAATTAATCAATTATTAATCGGATAAAAAGGATAACAAGCCAAATTTGGTTTGCTTTCTGTTACTAGCATATTCAGGATACCATCAGTGAGAACAGTTGCTTGCTGTGGTGTGCAGATCTTCTTCAAAACATAGTCAGCAATAGTGATGGGAATTTCGGCTCTTTTTGGGGAGCCGGATCTTTTGGCTTGGCTCTTCATAAAGAGCCGGCTCCTAAATGGCTCTTTGTTTTACCACTTATTTCCACTGGTACAGGACAATATTACCTACATTTTACATGACTATATGGACAAAATATTATTGTTCAATATTAAAAATAATAAATAGTGTTGCAATGGCCAATTGTTTTTATGGCTGTCTTGTAATAACTCACTGATTGCACCACACATTCAATTGTATAAATAACTGGATTTTTATTTAAACACCTTAATAAAAAAAAAAAAAAAAAAACAACCTTGTAAACTCTGAAATATAGCCAAATGAACCCAAAAGTGGGTATTACAAAATAGCATATTAAATTAAATAATCATCCATTTCTGGGTAATAAAATAAACAAATACTCTGCAAAGTGCAAAACAGCAGCATTCAACGGTAGTGATTAAAACAACCACAACTGTCAACAAACATTTAACTAATTTAACATTTTCTTCAACAATTTTTTTGGAAGGCAGATTGGCATTCAGGAAAACCAAGTGTCTCAGCTTAGAGGGTTGGAGGGTTGGAACTTGCTTGTTGTTCTCTGATTGGTTGAATGACAAGCATTAGAAAAAAATGGCTCGGTCTTAGACGGGAACCGGCTCTCATCGTTCACTTACAAGAGCCGGCTCTTTGAACCGGTTCGTTCGCGATCGACACATCACTAGTCAGCAATGCTGGGCTGTTTTTATCTGAGGTGAGTGAGAAAGTATAGATATGAACATACATCTTTTTTAAGTTAATAACTACTGATCTAAAATGCAGACAACAAAATGCAGGCAAATTGAAATTGCTTAAATGGATATTGGATGATGCTGCCATGTGCTGAGAATAAAAGGGAAATTCATCTAACACATATGATCAGATATGGTTGAGATATTTAAGATTTTCGTGAACTAATGTTGTAATTGCATAAGGAACACACAACCTGCCATTATTAAAAAATTAGCGTTTACATGAAGAATTAACCCGACAGTTACATTAATTTTATATTTATCAATATGTAACACAGTGTATGTAATGTAATATACACTTGGCTGTGATACTCAAACACTAACACGCAATGCCAGTCAGAAAAGACCTTGAAAAAAGGCTTTAAATATATTATGTATAAAATGTTTTTTTTTAACACTGAATGTAACTGCCGCCACATTTAAGGTGGAACGGAAAACTCTCTAAATACAAGAGTGATATAAATGTACTAAAAGTGAGACATCTTGTTTAACTACTCTAGCAGGCTCTAGTGACACCGAGTGAGAGAAAAACTAACGTCGCTAACGTTAACTTGACAAAAACTACGGCTTGTTTTGGAACTGCTGGTCGAGCTGACACATTTAAGGTGGAAGAGAATACTCGGGGGCATGCTAAGGCTTGTTCGCTAAACGCGAGTGTAATATCAATGTACTAAGAAAAACATGTTGTTTAACTACTCTAGCAGGCTCTAGTAACATTGAGTGAGAGAAAAAGTAGAATTAACTTACTATACTTAATCTCTTTCACACATAGCTCAAACAGGCTTCCTTTTCAGATTCTCATGCACTGATGTTGTGCTGCTGTGCCATGAGAGATCAGCTGTGCACATTTTGCACCTAAAGCTGTTCCTTGAAGGCGTTAATGTAAAGTGCTCCCATACTTTTGATGACTTGGGTCTTACATTTTTCTCTCTGCTTGTGCTAACATTATCTTCTGCTGTGACCGCCTCCGCCATTTTTCAAACCCTTCTTCCAGAATTCGTCACGTGTAGCAACTGTACCTATGTGTATAATAACTTAGACCAAACTAATCGATTATTAAATTAGTTGCAAACTATTTTAACACTCGATTTTAATCGATTTAATTGATTAGTTGTTGCAGCCCTACATGTCATTGAAAATATATGCACTACAACGCCCTCAACTTTTGTTCAGAATCAGCTTCTTATCGCTGGTAAAGACGCGGCTTTCCCGCAGTTTCACAGTTATTTAAACAGTGTGGACAGTTCAATAGCGAAGCAGCGAAACGAGACGAGTCATTGGATAAATGCTGGGCTTTGTCCCGCCCATCGGACGCTCAGCGTCTCTGGGGGTCTATGGGGCAGTGGGCTGGCCTCGGCTGGCCCGGACTCTTAGATTCTGCATGATGATTGGATGATCTGTCTGAGGCTGATTGACAGCGAAATGAGCGAATCAGCGATCCTTTGGTGTAAAGATCCGTGGGAGCACATGCGGATACACTTCACATGGGCCAAGGCCGTTTAAGCAGCCTATCTCTGTTGGCCATTGAGAGGACACTAGTCAAGTCCCTGGAAAAGACGCCTTGTTGGTACAAAAGGGTCAAAAATCATTTTCTTGAAAAGGAACGGAGGGTAGAATTTACGTATAAATAAACCGACACATTTTATGATGTAGGCCGCAATTGAGTTTCCACTGCTACCAACGTGTGTTTTTGGACTGTGGGAGGAAACCAGAGCACCTGCAGGAAACCCACACGGCCACGGGGAGAACACACCAAGTCCTCACAGACAGTCACCCGAAGTGGGAATCGAACCCACAACCTCCAGGTCCCTGGAGCTGTGTGACTGCGAAACGTGCCGTTTTTATAATAAAAAACTATAAAAAATGTTTATCTTGTCAGTTGCTGACAGTGTGTTTATGATCATGGAAAGCCTGTTATTTTCTGTTTATACAAAGCTACAAAACTGAAGCACCGTGTTGAGATGACATTAAAGCAACTCGTTTACCAGAAACCAACATGATAACATTTTAACATTTAAGTTTTTGAACATTTCTAAAATCAAGCACCTTAACATTTTATCAACCAAGTAATCTATATTTGATAAAGTAACAGGGCATCACTGGGAACTAGATATTTATTACTGACTACATATTTATAAGTGTCTGACTGACAAAACGGTGCTGTAACAAATTCACAGCTTTGTTTATTTTGAGTAACACCTCGCTCTGGTGTTCTGGCTTTAATAATCTGAAGATTTTGTCCCCTTTTGTGTAAAATTAAACAAACTGTGCAGATGTAATTTACTTGTCAGAAAGTCAGTAACGGTGAGATGTGTTTGTGTATTCGTGTCCTTATAGGGACAGACAAGATGACTTTCTGTTTGTTAAATATATAGTAGAAAACAAAAGACTGTCACAGAAACATTCTCCAAACATAAAGAAGAGACTATGATAAATATTACCTCAACAATGTTCAACATTTCTGTTTGAGGCTTCAGTAAAATACTGATCTGCTCACGACCATGGACAGTGGAGTGCTGAAGCTGTGCGAGTGTGTCCTAATTCAGCTCTCAACTCTGTGACCTCTTTAACACTTCAACCCTTGTGCCTTCTTTTCATCTTTTCGTCAACGTCATCAAAGCAAACATTTTAATGAAGGATTTGTGGCATATGCTTTATTAAAAAGGAACAAGGCAAAACCTTTCTTTACTGTTTAAAAGTCTCAGACATTACATCCTATTCTACATAATCACAAAAACAATTCTGATCCTTACTGTTGTGTAACTTTAGTTTAGATTCTATTACAAAATAAATCCTCATTTCACCACTTCCACTCACAACTCTGTACTCACTCAACAAGTTACATTTAGACAAACATCTCACTAGAATAATATTTCTTTAATTTCCCAACGCAATAAATCATAAAATTATGATAAGGTATTTCCAGGCTGTTTGTTATTATGCTTACTTTATTAAAAATCCTATAGCCTAATTAACTGTTAACATTCCCCAAATCTACTAATGTAGTGGGAAAATCCGCTAGCATGCTTTAACACACTCTAACAACTAATATGATACAAATGTGTTGATAATATAATATTTCACTCTTTAAACACCTTAAACTTTAAACATGCAACACACTTGCATCTGTTCTGCGAAAGCAACACTCTATACAACTCTGTTCTTAAGGCAAACTCTGATCCTGCCTCTTCCCGTGTAATAGGACCCCTTGAGCGCCACTAAAACAGGTGTTCTGACGAGTTGTGCTAACTTGATGGAATGTGCTACTTTGCCGCTCTGTGCACGCTCAGACCAAAATTTTTAATGTTTCCATGTGTTTTTCGTTTTAAATATGTTTTTCTCCGGTGCATTACACAATCATAGTTCACTGTTATTATTTGCTTGAGTGATCCAAAACTGCTCAGCGAATTAAATGTAAAAAACTATGAAGCAATTTCTTAACAGCGTAGTAATCTTGTAATATCTTGAATAAGGGAATTTGGGCTGTGCGTATCTCGTGCTTATACCTAGGCAGCATCTCCTGATACACTACATTTAGCTTACCTACTACCAACTGTACGTATAAAAGTACACCATGGAAGCACATTTCCACAAGGTAGCACAACTCCGGCTGCAGGTCATTGGTCAAAAGCAACAGTGGAATCTAAGAAGGAACACCCTATGGTTTGAATTCACGAATTCACTTTACATAAAATATTTCCTTTGCCTGGGCAAAGTGAGTGATCTTACGTGTTAACAGTGGTTTAAAGGGTGAGTGTTAAAGGTAAGTGAGATCCAATAGTAAACAGAACGTAGCAATGTGTGTTTGGTTTGGTGTTTCTGGAGAACAGCTGAGTGTATACAGTTTAAAATCCGCATGTAGGTAGCTGAATTAATTCTGAATAATGGTGTAATCAGAGTACTGTTTGTACAACGCTAAAGCTGGCCTCTTATACGCCATCTTATTCACAATATCTGTTCCACTTTAAAAGGTGTAGTTATTACATTCTATTGCCATTAGATGGCAACTTATTAACATGACTTCCATACCCTGGAAATGTTACACGTTTTTGGCTTAATTCATTGGACATTACATCTTTATTTTCAAAGTGTCGTAAAAATCTGAAAGGCTCATTGAAGACACAGTGTTACAGAATATTAAAATCCTGAAGTAGAAGATATTTTACTGTAGATTTTTTTTTTGTTGTTTTTTTGTTGTTGTAATGGTCCTGTCAACATAGCATTGGGCATAAGAGAATATTTTGGGAAATTGTGCATTTGGCTTAATTCGTTGGACATTATCTCTTTATTTTCAAAGTGTCTCCAGAATCTAAAACAAATAATTGAAGAGACAATATAACAGACTATCAAAATCCCGAAGATTTTTACTGTAGCACTTTTTTGTAATTTCCCTGTGAACATAGCATTGGATGTAAATATTTGGCTTAATTCATTGATTATCTCTTTATTTCTGAAGTGTCTCAAAAATCTGAAAGACTGAGGTCTTGAAGACACAATATAACAGACTTGGAAAATCCTGTATATGAAGACATTTTACTCTGGATTTTTTTGTAATGGCCCTGTGGACATAGTATTCAATGTAATAGAATGTGGGGAAATTGTGTATTTGGCTTAATTCATTGGACATTATCTCTTTAATTTAAGAGTGTCTCGAAAATCTAAAAAGCTCGTTGATGACAGTATAACAGACAATGAAAATCCTGAAAATTTTCTGTGGAATCTTTTAGTAATGGCCTTGTGAACATAGCATTGGGTGTAATAGAATGTGTGGGGAAATTGCCAATTTGGCTTAATTTATTGGACATTATCTCTTTATTATCAAAGTGTCTCAAAAAACTGAAAGGCCCATTGAAGACACAGTATAACACATTTTGAAAATCCCGAATATGAAAAAAATTTACTCTGGATTTTTTATAATGGTCCTGTGAACATTTTTTTCGATGTAATAGAATGTGGGGAAATTGTGTTTTGCTTAATTAATTGGACATTATTTCTTTAGAGTATCTCAAAATATCTGAAAGGCTCATTGAAGACACAGTATAACAGACTGAAAATCCTGAATATGAAGAATTTTTACTCTGGAATGTTTTTGTAATTGCCACTGACCATACCATTGCACATAAAAGAATGTGTGGGGAAATTGCCCATTTGGCTTAATTCATTGGACATTATCGCTTTATTTTCAGAGTGTCTAAAAAGTCTGAAAAACCCACTGAAGACATAATATATCAGACTTTGAAAATCTTGAAGGTGAAGAGGGTGGGGGCCAGAAGCTGGCCGAACTTCGGATCCTGTGTCAAAGAATTTCTTGCAGCTATTCCTTTAGAATGTCGCTTCACTGCGTTATAACTAATTTGCTTAAAGTTGAGAAAATCTCAACTTTTAATTTGTCGCTTATCTCTCTGTCAACATGTTGCTTGCTGCTTGTCACTGAATCATGGCTACAAATCTTCCAAAATGACTGGACGCTTGTAGGGCTGTCCCGAAAACCATTTTTAGTGCCTCTGAGCTTCTCCCGGGATATTCAGTGAATATTCGTATATTTGGGGAATGGGGTGTTGTATATTGTTGTCATTAACAAAATCCACTTTTAACCCTCTCTCCAGGCTGCGCTGTGGCTCACTGTAGCACTGCTGCTGGAGAGCCTGAATGTGGTGGAGCTTTGCCTTTATTGATAACCACATTTATCCAAAGTACTGACTATCCGAATCTCAAAATTAGAAACTGAATACATACTGTAACGGTTACAGCTACGCTGTGCCTTTAAGAGAGGGGACCTCTTTTCTTATATATGGGTGCAGGCATATAAGGATCTCTCCCAAGAGGGGGGGGCAGTAGAGTGACCCCAAGGAGAAGAAGGTAAGCTGGTATATTAGCATTAAGCTGCACTCCTCCAACTTAGTGTAGACTGGGGGGGGGGGGGGGGGGGGGGGGGAGACTAGTTTTTGAATTCACAAATTCTATTCTATGTAAGCTCTACAAAAACAAAATGCGTTAATGTTAATCCACAAATTAAATCACAATTAAGTCACATATGTTTCACTATTCACAAATTAATACATCCCGATCTGTGTCTTGGCCTGTAATTTGTACAAATACAGTTAAATTCATAAATACACGTTTTTGGTTTTTGGTTTAGCAGGCGAAAAAGCCATCGATATTTGGCACTGTTCTTTTAGGACGTGTGGAGCTTAAATGGAGACGCATTTGTGCAAATTTTAATGTGGAAGTTTAAACAAAAACCGCCCAATCTGCTGAATTCAGCTTCATATCACAGAGTTAGGAGCAGGTGATCGCTATGGAGCACTGTTGAAGGTGCTCTACATTTAATGTCGTTAAAGTCCAGCGGAACTTCCCTAATTTCGCTGCAGACTAGGGCTGTCAAATAAAATATTTTAAAATAATCACGTATTGGGACACTAAATGCCGTGTGGCATATTTGACTGATACGGGAAGCACTGTGTTGCATAATTTTGAGATTGGGTTGTTAAAACGGGTGCTTTGTTTCAGACAGACGCTCTCCCTCAGCCGGAGGGTGGGGCAGATACCCCACGGCTCCTAAACAGAAAATGTACTTCTCATTGGTCATCGATTTTATTCAGCCAATCCACAGCCAGAGTTTGCGTTACATCATTTACTGCGGCAGCCAATGGAGTCACAGTCCCACCTACAGGGGGTTGTTTTGCTGCGGCCCTGAGAGCAACGGGTTAGTCCTGAAACACATGGGGAAACAACAGTGCCACCTATCGATGGCCTACTGGCCATATTTGTGGATCAGGCTGCATTTGTATTACTGATGTCAGAGTTTGTACTACAGGCGTTTTACCAAAACACTTGAGTTGTCTCAGTGAGTTTTTGTCCTAGAAACATAAGCATATTCCCAGAAACCCTGAACATGCTACACTTCAGTTACAGTTTGTTTAAATAAAATATATGTTTAGGCCATTGTGAATTTAGAATTAGAAGGCCAAGGCATGTTTCAGTCAACGTTTTTTGTTTCAGGAAACAGGGATCTATCATAGTGTGCTCCCAATTCATAGTGATGTCATAGTGTACTCCAGAGGTGATTGCTTTAAAACTGCAAGGGAAGCTCAGCTTCCCCTAAAATGTCAAAAAATAAGTGATGAAATATATACTGTTGTGTGTACGTCATTGAATAAATATGCACTACAACGTGCTCAACGTTAGTTCAGACTCAGCTTCTTATCACTGGTAAAGACGCGGCTTTCCTCTCAGTCATTCCCGCAGCTTCACGGTGCTTTAAACAGCGTCCACAGAGTTCAATAGCGAAGCAGTGAAGTGCAGGGAAACGAGACGAGTCATTGGATAAATGCTGGGCTTTGTCCTGCCCATCGGACGGTCAGCGTCTCTGGGGGTCTATGAGGCAGTGGGCTGGCCTCGGCTGGCCAGGACGTTCAGCTTCTGCATGATGATTGGATGATCTGTCTGAGGCTGAATCCCATTTTGATTGACAGCGAAATGAGCGAATCAGCGATCCTTTGGTGTAAAGATCCGTGGGAGCATTATATTTTCATTCATTCTGTTCTGAGTTGAACCAGAGACTTTCTTAATCCTCTTAGCGGCATTTTCTTTGTTAAAAACGACTAGCAACAAATCAAGCTTCTATTTCTGGTGGGGTTTTTTGTAGCTGCTTGTTATTGGAGACTGACTTCTATCACTCTTTCTGACTTCTATCGCAGTTTCTGTCCAGCAGGTGCTGCTGAGCCCCTTCACCGTCACCAAGCACTAACATGCGGACACACTTCACATGGGCCAAGGCCGTTTAAACAGCCTAGCTCTGCTGGCCATTGAGAGGACACTAGCCAAGTTCCTGGAAAAGACGCCTTGTTGGTACAACAGGGTCACAGATCATTTTCTTGAAAAAGAACGGAGGGTAGAATTTACATATAAATAAACCTACACATTTTATGATGTAGGCCGAAATTGAGCTTCTCCTCCTTGAAAGACCAGCATCCGCCACTGGTATACTCCCAATTCTTAAGTACCTCATTATGCTGCCTACTAAAATATCTAAATCTGGCCGAATTGTAAGGCAGTATCAAACCCTTCCTCAGCCGAAAATGCAATCCCATGATGCAAAGGTGGGAAAACTCCAATCTATTTCGATTTTCTCCCAGAACAAAAATAATAAAAATCATGATAAATACTGGATGATTAGAATCCACCGCGCTGAAAAGCTGAGGTGACGCTAGCCGCTGAGGGTAAAAAAAATTAAATAAAAACATCGGTTGTGTGCAGTGGTCAGGAACAAGCCGTGACGCATTCACTCTCTGGACAGAGCGTCTCAATAAACTGCCTCATAAGGACAGACTACCGTAATAACTCTGCCTACTTTAACAGCTGTCTATGCAGTCAGTGCCTACCTAGGCAGCTCACTAGGTTTTGGGACAGACCCACGGTGTATAAACAACTTTGCTGATAAAAGACAACTGGGCCTTGATTAAGACTAACTCTCAGTAATATAGCAAACAAGAACATCCCTTAATGAAACTATTCCTATACAATGTCCGAAGTAAAAAATAAAAATAAAAAATCCAGCTGTGGCAGACATTTTGTAAAATCCAGTGTGGAACACCTGTGAACAAGCGAGTTAATATTGGTTTGTACATCACAGTAAAAACATTTAATGGATTAATGAGCCATGGCCATTCTCTCTCTAAGGCCCCATCCATGTGGATTCACATATTTTTAAAAACAGAGATTTTCCTCCCTCCTCTTTTGAAAATATCCCTGTCAGTCCAAAAGGTGACCATAGAATTTTAAATAGAGACATCAATTAGGGTTAATCCTAAATCGCTCCATACTCCCTTTATAGTGTCCTACACAAGTCACGATATTACTGAATCTAGATCGTAACCGTGCATTATATATTTCAAATATATCATCATTTAACATGTACTTCACTATATAGGTAGTGAGGGGCTATTTGGATTTCAGCCAGAGATAGGCACGCGGTGTGGTATCATCCAAAATATTCTTGTCTGCACAAGAAAAGTGGCAACGGCATTTTCAAAAATCTCCTCCTTGGAGAGTATGTTTGAAAACCTGTGTATTCAGTGACATTTTTTTAAATATCCATATCTATGTGCATGGTGTCTAAATTAGAACTTTTGCTGGAAGAAAAAACACCCATTTCCCGCCCTGCCCTGAAATGAAGATTTTGGTTGGTGCTGCCTCTGAGAGCCTGATTTTCTGTTGTTCCACCCCCAGCCAAAATAGGAAATCTGAGTGGATCTGCCTCCTAGTTTGACTCTGTTGTCCCGCCCCCTGCTGAAATAGAGCTTGTAATTGGTTCTACAGCAGAGTTTGATGCTCTCCCAGTTGTAGTTCATGGAGAGTGGATGAACTCAATTATACTGTTACCATTGAGAACATGAATTCTAAATTTATGTGTTGGGCAGGAGTAGAACTTTTATAGGCTGTATGTTTGACACCCCTGCTGTAGACAGATCTCTCTCTATCTCTCTCCCTCTGTGTGGTGGGGGTTATAAGAGACCACGTGTTTCTATATAAAAACACAGAGGTGCTGGATCTACATGAATAGGCTTTGGAACGCATGTACTCCAAATAATGAGAGGTGCCGGATCTTGTATGAGCAGGATCCAGCTCAAATTAAGCACTGCCTATCACCCACCTTTCGGCGCGTGGTGTGGGTCTGTAAAGCCTGATTTATGCTTCTGTGTTGGACTTTCCTGTTTTTGAAATGCCAGAAACACCTCTGTGAAAATGGCTATATGGTAGTCTGGCAAAACTAGGCTTGCCTAGTTTTCTCTTTTCTTGTTTTTCACCTTTTTATTCGCTTCATAACATCTAAACCACAGTCTGAGGAAACGTCTCACCACAATCAGATGCTGTAGTGCAGAGAAGAGGAGTTTTTATTATATTTGTGGACTTCTGTGGTTCATCTTGGACCATGTTTATCCATCTGCCGACCTATCACACTCATGATGTTAAAGTGGCCTTTTATTGTGGCCAGCCTAAGGCACACCTGTGCTATAATCATGCTGTCTAATCAGCATCTTGATATGCCACACTTGTGAGGTGGATGGACTATCTCGGCAAATGAGAAGTGCTCACTAACACTAAATTTATACAAATTTGTGAACAACATTTGAGAGAAAAATGTCTATTGTACTGTATATATAGAAATAGTCTTAGATCTTTGAGGTCAGCTCATGAAAAATGGGAGCAAAAACAAGTGTTTTATATTTTTGTTCAGTTTATGCTCATTAATTTGTTGCACAATGGCCTTGAAGAATGATGCTCTGCATCAGTTGCAATGTATATAAATTATTTATTTATTCATTTGCTATAATCGCTTCATCCTGTTCAGGGTTGTGCTTTAGATATTAATTATTTAAAAAATAATTGAAATAAATCCCACTTGACCTGATTTGTCCACTCAGCACAGAACAGGTTTTGGTTCTGATTAATTAATGTTTTACTTAATTGAACTTGCAAAGATAAAGATTCAAATCTGAAGGAACAATGTCAAGTGTGTTGTGTTGAAATGACAGCCAAAATTAAGCATGATCTGTGGAATGTGAAGCTGTTATCCTGCTACTCAACCAAGAGTCACTTTAGTGTGTAGTTTTAGTACTAAATCCACACTGACAAAAAACATTCAATGCATAAGTACCTTAAGTACAAACCAGATTCCAAAAAAGTTGGGACACTAAACAAATTGTGAATAAAAACTGAATGCAATGATGTGGAGGTGCCAACATCTAATATTATATCCAGAATAGAACACAAATCACAGATCAGAAGTTTAAAATGAGAGAATGTATCATTTTAAAGGAAAAATATGTTGTTTCAAAATTTCATGGTGTCAACAAATCCCAAAAAAAAGGCCATTTTTTACCACTGTGTGGCATCCCCCCTTCTTCTTACAACACTAAACAGACGTCTGGGGACAGAGGAGACCAGTTTCTCAAGTTTAGAAATAGGAATGCTCTCCCATTCATGTCTAATACAGGCGTCTAACTGTTCAGTCGTCTTGGGCCTTCTTTGTCGCACCTTCCTCTTTATGATGCGCCAAATGTTCTCTATAGGTAAAAGATCTGGTCTGCAGCCTGGCCATTTCAGTACCTGGATCCTTCTCCTACATAGCCATGATGTTGTGATTGCTGCAGAATGTGGTCTGACATTATCATGTTGAAAAATGGGTCAGGGTCTTCCCTGAAAGAGATGACGTCTAGATGGGAGCATATGTTGTTCTAGAACCTGAACATAGTTCTCTGGATTAATGGTGCCTTTCCAGACATGCAAGCTGCCCATGCCACAAGCACTCATGCAACCCCATACCATCAGTGATGCAGGCTTTTGAACGGAGCCTTGATAACAACTTGGGTTATCCTTGTCCTCTTTGGTCCGGATGACATGTCGTTCCAGTGTTCCATAAAGAATTTCAAATCGTGACTCATCTGACCACAGAACAGTCTTCCATTTTGCCACACTCCATTTTAAAAGACCCCTGGCCCAGTGCAAACGTCTGAGCTTGTGGAGCTTGCTTAGAAATGGCTTCCTCTTTGCAATGTAGAATTTCAGCTGGAAACGGCGGATGGCATGGTGGATTGTGTTCACTGACAATGCTTTCTGGAAGTAATCCTGAGCCGATTCTGTTATTTCCTTGACTCTGGCATTCCTGTTTGAGGTGCAGTGACGTTTAAAGGCCCGGAGATCACGAGCAACCAGTAGAGTTTTACGGCCTTGACCCATACGCACAGCAATTGTTCCAGATTCTCTGAATCTTTTGATGATGTCATGCACGGTTGATGATGATAACTTAAAAGTCTTTGCTATTTTATGCTGGGTAACACCATTCTGGTATTGCTGCACTATCTTTCTGCACAACAATGGTGGAGTTGGTGATCCTCTCACCATCTTGGCTTCAGAGAGACACTGACACTCTGAGAAGCTCTTGTTACACCCAATCATTTTGTCAATTGACTTAATTAGTGTTAATTGGTCTTCCAGCTGTTCATTATATGCTCAATTTCCTTTTTCCAGCCACGTATTGCTACTTGTCCCAACATTTTTGGGATTTGTTGACACTGTGAAATTTTGAATCAACATATTTTTCCTTTAAAATGTTACATTTACTCAGATTAAACTTTTGATCTGTCATCTATGTTCTATTACGAATAAAATATTGACATTTGCCATCTCCACATCATTGCATTCAGTTTTTATTCACAATTTGTTTAGTGTCCCAACTTTTTTGGGATCCGGTTTGTACTGCCATGAATTGTCCAGTATTGTGCTGTTTATTACTGTCCATCCCTGTACTGTTTTGTATATTGTACCAGTGAGAGCAGTATTACCCTTATTGACTGTATTAGTATACCCTTTTAATGTAAATTACCATGATTACTGCGGTTCCAATAGTACATTATATATATATATATATATATATATATATACTATTGAAACCGCAGAAATCATGGTAATTTACATTAAAAGGGTATACTAATACACTATATACTAATATAATATATATATATATATATATGCTCCATGTTTCATTTTATTGAACTACTTGTTCACCTAGTTAAACTGCTTTGTTTATCTACTTGTTTACCCTACTTTTTTAACTATCACTAGTATTTTTGAGTTAGCAAAGTCATAATATTTTTTGATGGCAGCCCTGATGAAGCCAGACAGCACTGTTAGAGCATTTTGTGCATTGAGAAAGGCTGTTCTTGCCAAAACTACAGACTCCTTGCCTGTTCCACATTAAATGGTGCAGCACTCCGTTTCACATTAGATGGCACTATAATTATATTCAACTGATTTTTTTTCCCTTCACATTATATTGTGAAAATGTTATTTCTGCCTTAAACAGAGCTCTGTAACATTCTGTCACCAACATGTAGTTCTACCATAAATTGTTTAAGGGTACACTCAAACACATTCTCCCTCTTAAAAGGAACTGTTAATTTTGCCTATGCAGCAAATATTTTCACAAAAACAACAAAATTGAGGGTTAGAAATGTATGATTATTTATACTTGTTAAAAAAAACCTAGCAAAATTATTTTAAATGATCTTAGTCTCACATCAAATTTACAGTTTACGTAAGGGAGACAGAAAAAATAAACAGGACTAAAAAGTTATTTTTCATTTAGGGTTATTTTGGAAAAAATTTAATTATGCAAAGTGTTTCTAATTTTATTTGAGTTCCATATAAAACTTGTAGAAATGATTTCATTTTGTGTATCAGTAACTCTTGTACTTTTCAACACATTTTAAATATATAGTGATAACACTGATAATGGTAATAATTTTAAACACAGTAATCATGATATTCATTTTTTATACAGTTTCATGTCTGTGTACATATACATGTGCAGATGAAACAATACAACACCTATATTTTTCAAACTTAACTAATCATCCGAAGACAAAAACTGCTCACAACAGTGTGAATGGACCAATTGTCTATAATGATGTAAAATAATGCAATTAAAGTCCCTTTATGTTTACTTAGATTAAAAGGTAAGAGTGTTTTTCTTCTCTTGTTAAGTCGGTCTTTAGGAGTTTTATGCCTTGTTTGTTCTTTTAGGCCAGTTATAATGAAGATGAAGCATCACCTCTTCACTTTCCATTCAATTGTTCTAATACTTTGGCTAATCACATTAATGAGAAGCATGTTATTAAGAGAATGCAGTAATAAACTACAGTAAACGCCAAAAGTGCAGTCAAGGTCACGGCTTGGAGACTTGCAGCCATTCGCATCTCCATAGAGACGGGTAATGACTTACTCTCACACTGTATACCAGCTCACCCTGGCTGACACTCTGTCACACCTCCCACAGGCCTGAGCTCGGTTTAATGCGCTAGCACCCATAGGCCAAAGGCTACAGACCTTTTTGACATCCAGCCAATCGCTGACATGCTTTCACCTGTCTCAGCTCAAACCTGGTCGGGACCCCATGGCCCATTGGCCAGGTCAAGAAAACCATGATCGGACACTCGTTGTGACCTTTGAAAGACAAGAAGCGTAGAGGAAAAATGAGGACTGAGAAAACAACACCAGCTTTAATTGGAATGTTCTGCATGTCTTCCCAGGATTCAGAGGTGAGATATGCCAAGTTTGGTTGGATCACTGGTGTGACTGTTTTATTTTTCTCCGGAACTGTCTTTGCCTTATGATATGATTTGTAAGAAGAGTTGCTTGAGTTGCAAAAACTGTTTAGAATCCACACTGTAATTTCCACACTGTAATAAACAGGAAGTGTAGAGACAGTGCATTTATAAAGGATCTATAATGGATAGCTCTGTTAAAGGATCACTAGGTTGTCATTTTCCCTTAAAATCACAGCTTCAAAATCATTGTGATGATGACCTATAACAAGGAGAATAGTCATTTCTACTCTGGGCTCAGCACGGCAGAAACTGCACTGTTACATTTTGAGGGGAGTAGAAAACTACGCTTCCCCACTTCCACTGTCCCTTGAGAAAAAAAAAACAAAAATAAAAAACGCACTGTTTTAGAAAATTCCGAGGATGTTTCCTCACAATTTGCTAACTCTCTACTCTAATTGCTCACTTGAAACTGGTCTACTGTGTTTACAAACCCCACCCTGTGTCAGTAACTGAGTAAAAAAAACTGTCTTAGTCGGTATGCTGGGCTTCTTTCTTTGATCATGGTAGGGCAAAGTCATGTGCAAATTTCTGCAGAAATTGCTTTTCTGCATTTGACCTGTCTGTTGTAGTCAATACATCAATATACACTAGTGAGCAAATCTTCACAAAGGCTTCACAAACCTTCACTAAGGGCAATGAACACACACACAAACCAGCACAAGGGTTTAGGTTCCTTGCTTAAGGGCACTTCAGCCGTGAATGAAATTTTCCTTGTGAATGAATTTTTCCTGGGAATTGAACCGGCAACTTCTGGCCTCAAACTCACATCTCTAACCTCAAGGCCAGGCCTTAAAAGAAGTAGAGTCTCTTAACGTAAACAGAAAGAACATTGTTTTGGCACAATTGTAGACATCACCTGTAAATATCAGAGCATTGTTTGTACATAAAGGAAGCAAATTGTGTTTTTTTTTTTTGTGTTTTTTTTTTTTTTGACCATTTTTACATCCCGGCGGACATAAAGGCAAAGCAAAATTTGACTTAATATAAATTCAAAATAAAAAAAATTATTTGCCCCTGCCAGTAAAAGTGAAAAATAAAATATGAAAATGAACATATTAGAACGAACATATTAGCTAACATCTATTAAAAATGAGAATGTAACATACATATTTGCATACCAATAACAAAAGTTGCACACAGAGAGTAGGGCAGTATACAGCAGGGAACAAGAAGTAACAGCGTCATTATTATGTGTAAATGATTTGGTCTTATTTGGTCGTTTTGAATGTTTTATATTTTCTACTTCCAGTGTCTAAATACGGTTTTGGCTAAAAGTTAATTTCTCTTTAAAGGGGTGTAATTGCATTGTTGTGCTCTTTTATTATCATTATTTCATTGGCATAAAATATACTTTAAGATGACAATATAATTTATCACAATTATTTCCAGGAAAATATATAGATCACAAAATAGACTACCGTGACAGGCTTAGTCCGAAAGATTAGGTCATAGACATTGCCTTAAACACAATGGAATTTGGATTTCTCTATTCACTGTACAGGGATTTACAGGGAAATTTTCTGCACATATTGCTTACCAGCAGCTCAACACAGATTTAACAAAGAGAGGATGATTAATATCTAATCACATGTCTACGGAGAATAATATTTGATTACAATCCATTTAAAATATCTAATCAATTTCCATTCTGCAACATTTTCATAAAACCTCAGTTTTCAGTCATTTCAGTCATGTAAATGCCATTTTTGTGAGGTTGGGAAGCCAAAATGCAGGCACTGTGTACCTCAGGCATGTTTGCATAGACTGAAATGAGATTTGAATAAGGAGGCAAAATTCCTAGCACTTCATGTTTATGGGCAACCTTGGGTTACCTCTATTACTTGTGTTCTTCTGTGTCTTTTTAGGAATATGAAAGAAAAGCACACATCATAAAAATGTCATATTCCAGATCTTGAAGAAGACTGACTGAGACTTCATCAAAGTAACACGACTACTGCTTCATCCAGCAACATCTGTTAATTATTTGTTCAGAGTTCTCAGGAGAGGGAATATAAAGTTGGGTCATTAAGAGGATATGTTCACTCACTCCAATAACTAGGGGATGAAACCTGAATCTAGAACATGATGTGGCTCTAATAACTCCTACTGTCATCTGGAGGCATCCCTGTTTGAGAGAGACTTACAGTTATATTACAAAGATTCACAGCTCTGTCTGGCGTCCATAGCTCCTTCCTCCTGACCACAGCTCAGTGTCCAGTTTTCGCTCTCTGTTTCGAGGCTCAGTTCACTGCCAGAGACAGTGATGGAAGTGGAGGCTTTAAAACTTTTATTGCTCGACACCGCAAGCCACATGCCGTTTCAGTAGCGCCACTGCTCAAGGGCTTCGTGGATTTATGGCTTATGACACACACATATTTAATTTGTAACCCAAAACTTCCCCTTCCTCGTGCCTCGCCTCAGAACTGCAGAGCTCTCTCGGCTGGCTGGGGTCAGAGGTTAAGTAAAGGAAGGGAAGTGCTGGATCCAGCCAGAGGATGAGAGCAGAAGGTTTAGGGTGACAGGGTGTTTTGAATATGAGTGTGCTTGATTTGGTGGGTTTTTTTCGAAGCCCTTCTCCAAGCTCCTGTTAAAGAAGACCTGACTGTTCTGACTTGTATTGCATAAGGAAGGCTGTGTTGAAATAGTGTGGTCAAGTAACAACATTTTATAAAAAAAAAAGACAACCAAAGTTTATTAGTCACATACATGGTACAACTAGCAGTGAAATGTTTAATGACCTCTCATTTTAATGGAAAAAATAAATCAACTTGGAATCTCTAGAAAGATAGAAGATTCAAGATAAAGGTATATCAGGGTAAAGGATAAAGAGTTAACGAGATAAAAGAGATAAAGAGTTATCAAAGAAACAAAATAAGACATATACAAAGATAATATCAGGAGAATGCAAACATAAGCTACAAAAAAAAAAAGTTTAAAATACACATATAACTGAAAAATATATATAAACAAGTCAAAATGGTCTGAATATTGGTTGCCCAAAAGTTGGTGTGCAATACCTGTGTAGTTGTGTAATGTTTATATACATTTTAATTCCATCAATTCTTTTTTTTTCTTTTTGTTAGATTCCTAGTAAAAATCCCAGCTTAATTGCACTGTAAACCCTAATGTTCAAAGTAATTACCTCGATTGAGTGATTCTAACTCAAAATATATTGAAACTTTTCACTCAATTAAACAATTCAATTATTAACAATTTCTTCTTTTTGAATTTGTGAAACTAAAATTTAGATTTAGTAGAGTCCTGTTAATTGAACTTCAGTTTTATGAGTTTATGCAGCATAACATCTGAAGTCACAGACATAGGAACAGTGCAGGAGTTTTCAGCCAAGATGGTGGATGGTCTGGGGTTCACTGCTTTTAGTGAATTTGGACAGGTTCATGTGTTTATTTCAGTGCGAGGGGTGGTGGTGCAACCGATAGAACCACTGTCACGTAGCTTGGGTCCTGGGGTCCTGGGGTCTAGACCCACATTGGGTCCCTATTTTGATGAGTTTGGTGTGTTCCCCCAAGGTGCAAAAACACACGTTGCTCGGTAGACTGGTCATGCAACAGTGTCCATGAGTGTGATGGACTGGTGCCTTGGACAATGAATGAATTTAAAATTAAATTAGTTAATAATAATTAATAGTATTGACCACCAAAAATGCATATTTTATTAAGTTGTATTAAGCATTAAGAAAGTTGTAGACACAAAGTAAATGTGTATGTATACTTTTGACATTTGAGTTTATGAATTAAAAACATTTATGGCAACCTATTGCCCTAATTTTTTTTGAGTTCTCCTAACTTATTCAGGTTTACAGTGTGACAGTTTTTACATCCTGCTAGCTGTACTGAACAGAACTGCTGTACAATTTAAGGTGGAATGGCAAATTTAAAGTAAAATCCAGCCTTATCTTAGTTTCAGCCTAAACAGCCTGACATATAGCTGCGTACATGCTAACCCTGACCTCAGTATTTTAATTGCTGAAAAAAAATGATAATATACCCACAGCAGAGTTTCAATGTCCCAGAAGTGGCAAAGTTATTTTTTACACAATTTGAATTTAATGCCTGTGTCCACAGTTGGTGCACCTTAAAAGTAACTAAATTGAGGGGTGTATACAAAATTGTCCACCTACGATGGCTTGGGCTCCTTCAGTGGACAAGGGAGCACTGCGATTCTCATTAATAAATGTACTTTGTCTATTTTTAACAACATATTTTAATAGCACTGGACATGGACATCACATTGAGACTTTCATGTCTTCACAGTCAGGGTTGGCTTTAAGAGCTGGGATGGAAGGGTTGGGGTTCAAAGGTTTAGCTGTGATTTCCAAGAGGGTGGGAGGAGGATGCCATAAAAGAAGAAGACAGGGGAAAAGAGTGTGTCCTGCTAGCTTTTCATTTGGTGGGTGTTTCAGGACATTACAAGCAGGATCCTCTTTCAAGCCCCTTTCAAGAGCTCTCTCTCTCACCGTTTCCCTCTCTGGCCACAAGGCATGACACCTTTACAGCCACATATTCCAAAGCCCCCTGAGGTTCTCCCCCAAACACGGTAACACGCCCCACTGGCTCCTCGGTGGCGTGCCGTCTTGTATAAGCATATAAGTTTATTTAGTGTGAACGTCCCACCGTGTTGCATGCTTCTGGCCCAGTAGGAGCACACCATAAAGCCTTGTCCTCACTGGGAAAGAGGCACAGAGACATGAGAGTTTATTTACGACCTGCTAGAGGAGACGGCGCTACCATCACAATGCATTTCCCTCAGTTAACCTACAGCAGTTACCTGAATATTAACTGGTCATGTTACTGCGTTGTATAATTTCTTATATAGAAATACAGTGAAATTCCAGTGATTCTCCAATATTTCTAAAGAATAAACCATTTGATTCTTTGTTTGATATGAAATGGGCATTTGTAGAGAAATTTACCAAGTCAGAATCATTCACAGTTGTACTGTTAGCAACCAGAAGGATTTAATGCCTTAACCTATGTCACAAAGTTATTATGCAATAAGGGGGAGGGGAACACAAGCCCAGTAACTCACAGCAGTTGTAAGTTGAGAGTTTGGGTTAAAAGAGCAGGAAGGGAAGTTGAAAACCTTCACCTGACTGTGCTCACATGTATGAGCCCATCTAAATATGTGTGATTTGAGCTGGAGTTTGCTGGAAAATCATCTGCTTTGATGTGCTAAACCACAAGAGCCTGTTAGCTAGCCAACTGTGCTTCTAAACACTGTAGAGTATTTAGCTTATTTCCAAGCTCTTCTGTTCCTCCAGCACCGATTGCTGAAGTTTGCTCTCAAATATCTGGATTCATCAAAATGTCCCTAGTCTCATTTACACCTGCTCCTGAAAACGCATAAAGTGTGCGTATGTCCAAAAGACGCTGAAAGTATGTCTGACCTGACTGAACTTTAAATGAAAGTTAATAAAAAAAAAATAAATTCATGAACTAAATAAATAAAGAAAAATTAATTAAACTAAGTTTAATCAAACGAACTTTCCCATAACAGTCCCCTTCGTAATACAGTCTGTTATTAAGAGTAACTTCCATTAGCTAATGCAATTGCTTGCTGAATTATTGTCTTGCTTGTGTAGTTGTAACGGTTACAGCTTCGCTGTGCCTTTAAGAGAGGGGACCTCTTTTTTACAATCAAGTCTTAGTTAAAGAGTTACTTAATGTGGATCACTGCAATATAAATGGGTTTTTGGTCTGTAACCTTTGTCAGTAGCTGATGTTGCCCTGCTACTGGATTAAACAGCTCTGCACAGAGACCTTTAATGTCTTTGGAGACGATACTGGTTTATTAGCTGAATGATGTCACTCTTGCCGTTCATTATTGAGATCCATTCTTTTCCATTTATTTATGCAACGTTTTAGAACCCCATTATATTTTTAGCCGTCATCCATGTGTTCATAAAAACGAACATATTTATTCCTCTATGAGAGACTACAGAGAGAGTCAAATGGTCAAAACTCATAGAAGGAGCTTGTATCAAGATAAACGCCTTTAGCTGTGCAGGGCTAACTTCAGTGAGTGTGCAGTAGTGTGCAAATGTGTTAGGCCCCCTAAAATTATCATTATTTAAAATAATGTATCTTCTAAATAAGAATGGTGCTAACAATTATATATAATTATAAATACAAAATAGGATATTCTTTTCTAAAAGTATGTGTGTTTTGAGCCAATTTGAAGAAAAACATTGGTTTCCAGATTATTTTTTTGATCGTGTGAATTTGTGAACTCAACAGCACACTTTTTGTTAGCATAATGAAGTATAATAACCTCAAATAAAACTGCACTGCCACAAGGAGAGAGGTTAACACATAGAATATCCCACTTACTGTAAAAATGTTATTTGTTTTTATTTTTAATTGAGCACATATTTTCTTACTGCTCAGATAATAGCTTCTTAAATCTTATTTTCTCAGGTGTCTAAAAATATTTGCACAATGCTATGTCAATCAGCTTTTAGACGGCATAATCTTTCTAATGCCTTGCTATACTTTCTCATAAGTGAGCAAAAAATATACATAGAATGAATCTATAAAGTGCAGATTTGAATACACTCCAATAAAATTGATTTCCGCTCAGAATATTAGTTTTATTTTGTTGCATGAATGAGGCCCATTGTTTTCCCCTTTTCACGCTGTTCTTCAATGGTCAAGATCACCACAGAGCAGGTGTGATTTGGGTGGTGGATCATTCTCAGTGCTGCAGTGACACTGAAGTGGTGGTGGTGTGTTAGAGTGTGTGTTGCGCTTGTACGAGTGAATCAGACACAGCAGTGCTTCTGGAGTTTTAAAACACTGTATACACTCAGACACACATACCTCGTAGGTTCACCTACGTAGATGTAAAATCAGAGAGAGTAGCTCATCTGTTGCTGCATATTTTGTGTTGGTCCTCCTCTAGTCCAGTGACACAGGACCCTTTTGGCTGGATATTTTTTGTATAAAACTACAATGTGCTCCTGTGGACAGTGGAGCTGAGAGAATGGACAGTGAGTGTAGAAACATGAAGGGGGTCATAGCGTTACACAAACCTAAGCAAAAATATTCTGTATACTCTGCTAAAATTAATAAATGGGGTTGAAAATATTGTGGCTGTTGGAACACATTTTTGTATATGCAAAACAAAAGCTACTTTTTACAGGAGTAGGAAAACTGTAAATAAATGTCAGTAATTTTGTAGGACACAGGTGCACAATATGTTGGTGTTTTCAAATAATGTCAAAAGTGTCGATGCTAGTATTTGTTCTGGCAGTGATGATATACTTGAGAAAAGACAAAATATCAACATTCTAAAGGCACCACCTAAGGACGTTTTGTGAGTTTATCATGGACAACCCCTAAAACGCCTGAACAGAGCATATCTAATTGATTTGTTTCGGTCTAATTACTCTCAGTATGGAACACTGAGTTTGGTGGCAGTGTTCTCAGTGGCTCTGTCACAGGCCTGATTAATTGATTTCTCAATTATTCCAATCCTGTCAGTTGGATTGTAATTGATTTTATTATGTCAGATGTAAATCCGGGTTCTCATTTCTTCTTCTTATTGCCAAAGCGGTTCCACCTGCAGGTCCTGATGGCAATAATCTGACCTCTGACCCTCTGTAGCAAATGCTCTTGTTACATGCTCCTTGTCCTGTCAGTTATTAACTGTGTTTCCATTTTTAGTTTTAGAACTGATGGACAGATGTGCTTTGTTATAATTACTCATGATTGATGCTTTTCTATTAGTTCTCCTAGCTGGTGTTGGGAGTTTGATTATAAATGTCTGGCTATAGCACAAATGTCTGCAGATATTTTTACAACTTAACTAGCTTTTGTAAACAGCATTGAAGTCTACATCTCTTTTTTGAGCTTCCTGGTGATGTGTTGTGAGATGTCATCATTAATGCCACAATTACACAAAGCATTATCACTATTATCCAGTTATCGCACACAGTTTCACTACTTTACAGAAATAGACAAGTGTTACATCTGTTAGAGAAATATGATTACATGAAGAATTCATAGCAATTATATTACATGAAGAATGAAGACATAATATATGAATGATAGATAAAGACTCAAAGACCCTGCAACAGGCTCAGTTTTAAATATTTGTAACATTCCTCTTAAGTTGGCTTGTGTAAATTCTTATGAATTCGAATGAAATCGATGAGTATGTTTACCTGAACTAAATATTCTGGTAATTGCAGTTGGATGCAGAGTTTTTTTGGTTAATATGCAGATGGATTGAAGTAATTAAAAAAGGAGAATTATGTTATTTGTTGTAATACTCATAATATACATATTGTTTTCCACCTCTCAGACAACACGTCTGCATTCAGTTTGGTTTATATTTGGATAAACAAAAAATGAATAGTGTACATTCACTAATTCATTGAATGTTTTTGTTTGTCAGAAAGCCATGCTGATTTTAGTCTAGATGGTTTCCAGTAAAGTGTAACATTATTTAAAATGCTATAAAAATCTGTGCTTTGATAAATCTCTAAGATTTATTTAATTGACAAAAGCACAATAAAATAGTTCCTATGTTTAACTGAGCAAGTGTTTTAATGTTTTATTTTGTAAACATATATACATTATAAATCGATGCATGCAACAAATTCCAAAGTTGGAACGGAGCATGCCTGCCACTAGGCCACATCATCTTTCCTTTAATTTCACTTAACAAACATTTGGGGATGGATACTGATTTTTAAAATATTGCACATGGAATTATTGTCCATTCTGACTTGACACAAGGCTCTTATTCTTGATGTGTCATAGGGGAGAGAAATGCTTAAGTGACAACAGACATTATTCAATATTTGTTTATATTTACAATCGAGTTAGTCAGTGAAAACATAGATGATCTTTTCTTGGTGTTTTCTCCGTTAATTAAAGGTCCAAGAGAGTTGTAAAAAAAAGTACACAGATTCTTGTTTTTATTACATTTTACAAAATGTCCCTACTTTTCTGAAAATGTGGTTTGTATATTTCCATTTTAAATTTACTGCTACCTATTGTGTTTTGGGGATCTTTTCTAACAGAATTTTCAAGCTGTTTGTAGCATGTCCCTGGGTCGCTAGAAAACAGATGGAAAGCATTAAATAAGAGGGACTGAACTAAATCACTGGCCAAAGACTCTGTGCTAACCAAGAGCAGATTGATGGATCTATGCTGGACCCTAACCTCCTGAAGAGCAGCAGCATATTTAGAACAGACATGAGCAATAGGCACCAAGTAAATAAACTGACATAACAGATTTGAAGTAACTGAATAAAAATTCAGCTTTTCCTTTCTCTAAGGTATGTGGCACACATTCACTAGGTATTCATTTCACTAGGTTTGAGACTGCCAAAATATGTAGATGAATCACTCCTGAAGAATTAGCATTCTGCTTTATTCATTCACCAAGTCTATATATTTCTCTGACGTACTTATTTTTCTTCACAGACAAATTTTACATTGTTAAAAACATGGAACACTTTGCTAGCTATTTGTTTCACTATAGTTTTTAGACAGTCAGGTCATGTAGACAAAATACTACTGAAGTATTTGCATGGCTAACTTTGCTATTTCCACTTTATTACTTCTCTAATGTAGTTGTTCTGCTACATTGTCAACATCTTCATGCCATCTACATTCTTAAAGAATGTTGCACATATTTAGTAGCTAATAACAGGCAAGGGTTGAGATAACCAGAGTTGGTAGATGAAATACTAATGAAATGTTAGCATGGCTAATTTGCTAGTTTTATAATAAATTATTATTATTATTTTAACAGTTACTCTTTTGCAAAGTCAGCATATTCAACATGGTCAGCATAGGCATTTGTCCCAATAGTCTGTTTTCCAAGGAATGTGCGACATATCTGCTGGCTATGTTGTGATTTACTGAAATTTGGTATATCTAAACAATTGCAAAGGCATTTTATACAGCTAATCATTCTGCAGCATTATTCTACAGCGTGATTCATAATATTGACTCAGTGGTTCATATAATCAAGAGTCAGCAAAGGCAAAGCCAGTTGAAATAAAATGCAGGTTGGAGTAAACTAAGCTGCTTTACAGATTATATGGGCGTTGACCTGCATACTTATGAAAAGGCAATGTATTTTGTTATCACTGGAAATGGGGGAATGTGACACAGCCATACCACATTTTATACTCTTTAAAATGATCCCTAACAAGGGCATAGTGAACAAGAACAAATGAATATGGCAGTAATTTGTGCTTGATATGACAGAACCAACAGAGCCCTTATTCACTGCCACCCAAACTTTCTTGATGGTGTATAAAGCTCTGCCCACATCAGTCGCTACACATAAAGTCCAAAACACATACAAACACATAACAACAACCATAATTAACCCTAAACACACAAGCAACTTGACTAAATGCACAAATGGGGGGGCTGCAGTGCACTTTGGGTGCTCCCCCATGAGTCCCAGTCCTGCCCAGTTTCTAGTAGCTGCCAGAATATGTTGTTTTAGTGGTAGTCAGCAATCACAATGTCCCTTTCTTCTAATCAGAATGCCAGCTTTCACAGCACAACATTCATTCATTCATTCATTCATTATCTGTAACCACTTATCCAAGTAAGGGTCGCGGTGAGTCCAGAGCCTACCATTACTAATACTAATCATTGGGTGCAAGGCACAGCACAACATTTATAGCTTTTATTGCAAGCAGTGTTGCCAACTCTTCAGTAAGGAATGTAGCTATTGACTGTCGTAAATGTCGCTAGAAGTTACTAAATGAAGTTATCGTCTAATTTGCATAATTGTCCATTTGTAATTGATGCTGTAAAAGAGAGGAAAGTAATTTAAAAAAGCACCCTAAATATGCTTAGAACTAAAAATTAACTTTGTTAATGGTTCTTGTATTTTTTTTTTTCATTGAAGTGCTCTGCTCTGACTACAGCTACTGGGAGACTGACCACCTGTGAGTGTTTTGGGATGGGGGAGGGGTTCACAGCAGCACCTGCTGCTCGTTGAGGTCAGTAAATGCAGAATGATATGTACTTGCACATCTGAGTCTCCAAAAGTCTCCAATAACACCAGAAAAAGGTGCTAGATTTGTCGCTAGTTGATTTTTTTAAAAGGAGTCGCTAGAGGGGTCTGAATTTTTTTTTTCCAACACTGGATGTAGGGGGAGATCTGGCAACCCGTTTGGCTGTTTCTGTACCCGTTTGGAAGCTGCTTTGATCGCTCGGGTTTTCCTGTTTACTCGTTTCCATTGTTATTTCTATATTTATATCTGTTTTTATAACCTACTAACCATCCATAGATCTATCTTTTAGATTGTCTCCGCAGGAATATTCATTACAGAGGCACTAAAACTGCCACCGGACCCTGGAGTAACGTTCTTGGTGTAAGTAACTAAAATTCACTAAAAGCGGTAAGTACCTGCAATTCCATGGCTACTACTGGCTGTTTTGCCTGCTCAGAGTGTGGCATGTTTAGTTTAACGCCCTTTTCCACCTCTAGCGATAAATATAGTGGTTGTATTTGTAGTAAGTGTCAGCTAGTTAGCTCTCTGGTGGATAAAGTGGACCAGCTAGAAGTGCGCATCCGGAGCTTATTATTGTTGAGGGATAAACAGCGAGATTCAGTGTTAGCAACTCCGGGTGCCTTAGGGAGAGTTAGCACCCCCACGACTCCGGCGTTAGAGCCCTCACAGCGGGGTGAATGGGTGACGTCTCGGCGTCATAGCCGGAAAGCTAAGGCTGATGCTAACGCTGAGGCCAAAGCTAGCCCACCGGGACACCACGCTCCTCCGATTCGCGTGTCAAACAGGTTTGCCCTGCTCAGCGAAGCACCCGCTGAGGAGCCTGTTAAGAGTGCTCTGGTTATAGGAGACTCTATTGTTCGGCACGTGAAATTAGCTACTCCTTTAGGGGCGCCGGCAGTAACAGTTAGCTGTTTATCGGGAGCCAGAGCGCCGGATATTAGTGGCAACCTTAGACTGTTAGCTAATAGGAGATATTCGAGGGTAGTCATTCATGTAGGGGCCAATGATATTCGTCTGCGGCAGTCTGAGGTAACTAAGGGTAATATTAGAGAGGTGATTAAACTGGCCCAGACGATGTCCGATGCCGTAATCTGCTCTGGCCCCATACCAATGTGGCGTGGCGACGAAGCTTACAGCAGACTTTGGGCGTTAAACTGCTGGATGTCCAAGTGGTGTTCCGAAAATCAAGTGGGCTTTATAGACAATTGGTTACGTTTTGAGGGCAAGCCTGGTCTTATAGGTAGGGATGGTATCCACCCCACGCGGGAGGGTGCTGCCTTACTTTCTTGCAGTATAGCACATAGTCTTTTAGTTAGTCAGCAGAGTAGTGTAGATAGCTGCTGACAATCCAGAGCCGGGACCAGGCCGCAGACAGACAGGCTAAACCGACCGTCTGCGAACTGTCTTGAGACGTCACCCAGGTTCAACTGTATTGAGACTGTGTCTTTCCCCCGAACTAAATGTAAAAGTAGAAAAACAAAATCAGCCTGTTTCAGCAACCTAATCAATATTAAATCATACACAACACCTAGCAGCAACACCTCAGAACTAAAATTTGGGTTACTCAACATAAGATCACTAAACTCAAAAGCACTCATCGTAAATGATATTATAAGTGATCATAAATTCAATGTTTTCTGTCTCACGGAAACGTGGGTTAAACCAAATGAATATTTAGCACTAAATGAAGCCACCCCCCTAGGCTATAATTATGCACATAGCCCAAGAATATCAGGCAAAGGAGGTGGAGTATGTGTAATTTACCAAAATACCCTAGAAATTAGTCTTAAACAATGTGACACCTTCTCTTCTTTTGAGGTTCTCTCCACTATTATTACAAATCCGGTCACAAAAAAGGACGCATTTTTATTATGCAACATTTACAGACCACCAGGGCCTTACTTAGAATTTCTGAAAGAATTCAGCGATTTTGCTACAAACCTAGCGGTGTGTAATCATAAAGTTATAATTGTAGGAGATTTCAATATCCATTTTGAGAAGGAAAGTGACCCACTAAAAAAGGCATTTACCTCAATCTTAGACTCTATTGGTATTACTCAAAATGTAACAGGGCCTACACACTACTGCAGCCACACTTTAGACTTAGTTCTGACACTAGGTCTTAACATTGACAAAATTAATATCTTACCGCAATCCTCAGCAATCTCCGATCATTACTTAATTTCATATGAGCTACGTTTTATCCATAATATATGTAAGAACCCTCGCTATTCTACAAGGCGTATAATAAAACCATCTACCGCCCTACAATTTATAGAAAACCTACCAGAACTATCGACCCCAGTTCCAACTCCATCAGACCCAATGGACCTAGACGTACTAACTGATTACCTAGAAAATACCTGTCGATCTACTTTAGAAAAGGTAGCACCACTTAAACATAAAAGTATAAGACAGAAAAAGCTCGCACCATGGTATAACGATAAGACCCGTACTTTAAAACAAACATTACGAAAACTAGAGCGGAAATGGCGATCAACCAAGCTTGAAGTGTTCCATTCTGCCTGGAAGGACAGCCTTATAGAGTATAGAAATGCCCTCACTAAAGCTCGCTCAGCATATCTGGCCTCGCTGATCTCCCATAATAAAAATAATCCGAGAGCACTGTTTAGTGAGTTTTCTAGAATTACAAAAAATCAAGCAGGTTCTGAACAACTAATTCCAGCAACTCTCACCAGTAAAGATTTTATGGACTTTTTTAATAATAAAATTGAGAATATTAGACAACAAACTCTAGCCACAGGATCAAATCCATCCTGGCTGCCACCTGATGTGAATGAAATAAAACATAATATAACTGTAAAAGAAAGACTTGAAACCTTTTGCCCACTCCCACAATTAGAACTAGAGAAGATTATCACCTCCGCAAACTGTACAACTTGCACACTTGATGCAATTCCCACAAAGTTGCTCAAAGAAGTACTACCAGCTATTATTGATCCTCTTTTAACTATAGTAAACTCATCCCTTAGTCTGGGCCATGTACCCAAAGCTTTTAAACTAGCAGTTATTAAACCTATGATCAAGAAACCAAATCTTGATGCTAGTACACTGTCTAATTACAGGCCTATTTCTAATTTGCCATTTCTGTCTAAGATCTTAGAAAAAGCTGTGGCCCAACAACTTAGTTCATATCTACATAAGAATCATATATATGAAAAATTCCAATCTGGATTCAGGCAACATCATAGTACAGAGACAGCTCTAGTCAAGATAACAAATGATCTTCTTCTTGCCTCTGATCAAGGCCACGTATCCCTGTTGGTGCTTCTTGACCTAAGCGCAGCCTTCGATACAATAGACCACAATATTCTCATAGAAAGGTTAGAAAACATGGTTGGAATCACAGGGACAGCCCTATTATGGTTTAAATCTTACTTAACGGAACGTTATCAATTCGTAAAAGTAAACAATCTAAATTCAAATTATTCTAAAGTAAGATTTGGAATTCCACAAGGCTCTATTTTAGGACCATTATTATTTACATTATACATGTTACCGCTAGGCACAGTTATAAGAAACCATGACATTAACTTTCACTGTTACGCAGACGACACACAATTGTATATTTCAGCCAAGCCCGATGACAAACACAGATTAAAGAAAACAGAGGACTGTGTAAAAGACGTGAAAGGCTGGATGTTGCGTAATTTCCTCCTCCTAAACAGCAACAAAACAGAGGTCCTGCTTTTGGGTCCAAAAGTGACAAGAAATAAATTATCAGACTTAATTTTAAATCTAGCTAACTTTCCAGTTAAACCTGGTTCAGCAGCAAAAAATCTTGGTGTCATAATTGACCCGGATTTATCATTTGATCAACACATAGGTAGTATCACTAGGACAGCTTTTTTACATCTTCGCAATATTGCTAAGATTAGAAATGCCTTTTCCCTCCAGGACGCAGAAACATTAGTACATGCCTTTATTACTTCAAGGCTTGACTACTGTAACGCACTACTGTCAGGATGCACCAGCAGCAATTTAAGAAAACTTCAACTAGTTCAAAATGCTGCAGCTAGGGTCCTCACTAAAACTAGAAAATTTGAACATATCAGCCCAGTTTTATCATCACTTCATTGGCTGCCTGTTAAATTCCGCATTGACTACAAAATTTTGTTATTAACATATAAAGCTCTACATGGGCTTGCTCCTGAATATCTTCAAGATACAATTTCCTATTATGAGCCCCCACGTTCACTCAGATCACAGAATACTGGATTTTTAAATGTTCCCAGAATTCAGAAGGCCTCAGCTGGGGGAAGAGCCTTTTCTTATAAAGCCCCCCAACTCTGGAATGATCTTCCAGAAAATGTTCGGGACTCAGACACAGTCGCAATCTTCAAATGTAGGCTAAAAACTCATTTGTTTAGTTTATCATTTGGTAGCTAATGCTCCCCCATAGATAAAGGCGGCAGATCCGGGGGGTCCATGGACACAGGGAATTATAGTAAACTGAGACGCTGGTGCTGTCGTCCCGCCGCTTCTCGCGATCACTCAGGTTTGTTGACGGTGGAGCGGAGGGATGCCAGTGTTTCAGGATGCTCCCGTGTCTGTGTGTCCTCCTGGTTCTCTCCTTTTAGTTAATGCTGTCATAGTCAGATCTGCCGGAGTCATTAGCCACACTCTGGAAATTTTCATATTTTCTACTTTACAAACACAAAACAGTTCAAAACTAATTCCATCCCTTTACATCTTTCCGAGTAAACGACGGCCCACCTGTCTGTCTGGACACTGATGGATGACTGTCGAGATCCTCCTCCACGCTTCAGACCAGCTGCCCACGCTCCAGCAACCACCAAGTGCCTTGAAGCTGTCCCTACACTGAAGTTCTCATGGACTACTAACTATCATCACCAGTAGATTGACCAGAGGAGGATGGGTCACCCCTTGTGAGCCTTGGTTCCTCCCAAGGTTTCTTCCTCAGCTGGGGGAGTTTTTCCTTGCCACTGTCGCCCCTGGCTTGCTCACTTGAGGGTTTTACATTTGTCTTTACATTTCATGTCAAATCTTGTCTTACTGGAATTCTGTGAAGCTGCTTTGTGACAACATCAGTTGTGAAAAGCGCTATATAAATAAATTTGATTTGATTTGATTTGAATACCCTTTAAATATAGCAACAAAGTTGCTAAGTTGGTGCAAGGTGCTAAGTGCAAGGTCTATACATTTTTATGTCAAAGAAAATATTTAGCTAATTTTTAATAGCATTTTCATTAAATAAAGACTCTACATAGGTATTTTATGTGGTCAGTGTTATAAATGATGTACTGCACCTTTGAAAGATATTCTTATCCCATCTATCCTCTTATTGTGGCAGTATGTTGCCAGAATGCTAACTGTGATCAACAGGTAAAAGAACAAAAGCAGCAAAGACATCAGAACTGTGTGTGTGTGTGTGTGTGTGTGCCTGGCAGCAGCAAGGTTTTCTTTTTTTTTTTTTTTGAGGGCTGTGGATTTGTGAGAGAGAGGCAGTCTGGTCTGAATCTAAGCCTCTGGTTAGAGGCAGTGGCAGAGAGGCAGGCAGGAGGTTGGGGAAGAGTCCAGCTGTGCTGAGCAGACTGTGAAGGCTTCCCCATGAAGAACGACACAAGAGGAGGGCCCGCAATCCAGCCGCCTGCCATTGTAGAGCCACGGCAGGTACTTCCCCCGTCCCAGCATGCAACAGACTCAGCTCACTGGGCCAGCGAAGGGGAGGGGGGTGGTAGGGAGGTGGGGAACGAGGGAGTGTCTCCCTCCCCTGACCATATTTATTCATTCCTTTGATTTGCAGGTGGGTTTATTCTTTCATTCGCCCGTTGTGCATTCTCTTTGTAGTCGCACTGTACAGAAGCACAGGAGACCGAATGGTTTGAGTAGCGTGTGTTTGGAACATGAATTGTAAAGGTACAGGCTTTGGAGAACAGTCAAGAAAAGCTGGATGAAGCTGAAATTCTCACCATTATGGAGAGAAGTCCCAGCCTGGGAGGTACATCACATGATATGTTCTGTGTTGGAGTGAGAATGGAATAGAATGGCTGTAAAAGCATCAACCAATTTATTAAATTTCCTTTCATGATTTAAAAAAGCATAGTTTTGACTTTGTCTTAAATAAATTGGTAGAGATGAGATGAAAGTAAAAAATATATTTATTACATTCACCTGAAATTTCACAGAAGTAGTGCCTGATAGACATTTATAAGCATTTTTTCGATTGTGGGGAAACGCAGTTCTCTTTGTTTATTTGCATTAAGTGTATTTTAATGGTGTGTTGAAGGGGAAAAACGTCTGATGTTTAACTTCTCTAAGTTTTTATTCACTGTTGGATTTAAAACAGAAACTCGTTGGTTGCTTGAGTTATTTTTTTTTTTTAGATTGGAGACATTTTCACCTTAAGTAATCCAAAACAGCAAAAATAAGTGAATATTACCCACCAATAGAAAAGAAATAGAGCAATACATTCATCTTGGTTCATGCTTTTCAACATTTGGAGTTTTCGCTGTTTTCACTCCAGATGCCTCTGCCATAAGGAGAGAGAGCATAAAGCCTAGAATACTGAACCAAGGCCGTTTGGGTTTTTTACTCATTTACCAACACCAGGGCTTTGTGAGCACACAAACAGCAAATGGTGAAGAAACGTCATCTGAATTGTATAAAAAGTGTTATTTGATTACAATCATGAATGTCACATTTAAACCCTTTATAGTTCATACTATGTCCGATACAGAGCTTTGGGAATTTTGATAGGCCTCGTGAGTCCATTATTTTATTATATAGACAAAATTGTCCCAAAAGAAAGCTTCATTTTAGTGTTTAGCACTATTTAACCGAATTAGTATGTTGCTTTACACTCTCAGAAAAACTGTCACTGTGGTGGTACCCTCAAGCGTACATACTTAGTACTTTTGTAGATTTTTACGCTTTCATGCACCCAGTATCTCCAGGACTTCATAATTGCATTTGATATTCATTCATTCACTCATTTTCTGTAACCGTTTATCCCATTCAGGGTCACGATGAGTGCGAAGCCTAGTCGGAATCTTTGGGAGCAAGGCAGGAACGTACCCTGGCAGGGATGTGGGGGAGGTCATTAAAACCTTTGTTGTACCTTGAAATGTTCATTTAACACTGTTTTTATCCTTATTGAACAATAATGTACCTGTACAGTGCTTTTTTTCCCCCCATTCCCTGAGAGTGTATAATGAATCACTTCTTATCAAACCTGTCAGAATGGCTTTTTCGTCACAGTCTGTGGTGGAATTCCCTGTTAAGTTCCAGTAATACCATTGGTTGATTACTTGATTATTAATAATCTAATAATCAATAGTGAAAGCCGTAGGGCGTGTGTGTGTGTGTGTGTGTGTGTGTAAAAGCACAAGCACAGAGGGGCTGGTCAAGCATATAATCAGTAATCATTCCATTTAGGCGTTCATGCAACATGGTACTGCCCATTTTTCTCGTTCCTTCTACCCCCCCCCCCTCTCTCTCTCTCTGTCATCCTTTCTCTCTCTCTCACTTGCTCTTGCTCTCTGCCCTGTAGATTGCTACTTAACCCCCTGCAGAGGTTCACAGTAGCCCATTCAGAGGCGGATAAGCTAATCTTGATTGATTTTTTCCCAGGCACTGCACATCCCCTTGAGTGGCTAATGTCCTCTAACCTGCAGTCTGGGACCATGTTAACACACTCAGCTGGACCCGAGAGTGGCCAGTGAAAGCTACTGCCTGCTCCCTCTGTGGGGAGGATATGATATGGTGTCTCTTCTATAGCGAAAGCCTGCGTGTCTCTGTGGGACTGAATGAACAACACGCAACCCCTTTTATATTTCATTATGCACATTCGTTTTGCTCGATTGTTCATACTCCCTAAGCAATTAATGGTACAACATGGTGGCATTATGAACACAATACAAAGTGTCCATTGTCCAATGCTATCTGATTTGTATTGCTAGCTACATAGTCTTGTTTGGTAACGTTGGTGATTCTTAGGAGTAAATTAGTCGACATTTAGCCAAGAAGGTTAGACCACCTGAGGACATCTGAATGAGACTGAAATTATTTGAAACACCTTTGGTACAGAGCTTTAATACATTCATCCTCCTAAATGTTGAAACTAACTCAGTGCCAAGATGACAGCTGCTTCCTTTTAGACAACGTGTTTTAATTTGTATGTTGTAGTTTTATGGTTTTACAGTCTGGACCCACTTTAAGGACTAGTTAAGCTAATACATTTAAGTAAATTATTAGGTCTTTTCAGAAATCTTTTTATTAGTATATTCAGCTACATTAAAGTGCACCTGCTGTGGACACAGGTGTGCAGTTGTGTATTTGCACCTTGTATAATTTCAACCAAATTATGAAAGAAAATGGGACACACTGGAGAAGATGCAGATGCTCTACGAGCTCAAGGTCACTTTGCTCAGTGCCAAGTATTGGTAAGAGGGGTATAGAGTGGAGGAAGTGAGAGTTAAATTCCCTAGAAAATCACCTGAAATCAGGAATAGTAAAGGTAGATATATTATCATTTTACTGTGTGCAACAAAATGTGTCTTCCATATTTAACTCATGCATGGCAGTGAATGAACACACACACACACACACACGGGGAGCAGTTGGGGGTGAGGTGCCTTGCTCAAGTGCACTTTAGCTGTGGATTGGAGAAGGAGGAGGACAGTACTCTTTCTCCAAAGTCTCTGCTCAAAAATGCATGTCTGGTTGTGGGTATCAAACCGGTGACCTTCCAGACCCAATCCCACTTCTCTAAACAAGGCAAAGTGTAAAAGTAAAAGCATCTTAAAGCTTATTATTCTGAAGTTACTGCAGGATATGGGATATGTTACACCACTGTGTCCAATATTTAGTCTGAAATGAAAGGTAGTATTAAAAACTGTCCCCTTTTTCTGCAGCTACATCTTCTACTCCTCTGTAGAGGCTTCATACTATGTCAGAACATCTCTATGAGAATTTGATTGCATTCACCCATGAGAACATTAGCGAGGTCAGGTACTGATGCCGGGTGTCTTATATATATCAAACTCCACAAGTTTACTGAGTGGTGCCCCATCACTACATAGATTACAATTCCTGAGGACAGACTACTGAAGTACTGAGGAGACACCTTTGGGAACGTGAGCATTAGGACAGCATTAAGCATGGTCAGAGTGGTTGAAGCACTCTTCCTCGTGCTCATACTCTATCTGTGTGTGTGTCTCTCTCTCTATCTCTCTCTCTCTTTCTCTCACTCTCTCACTCACTCTCTGCCAGTTGGCAGCCCTAGGCCAGGGATCTGTCAGAGTCGATTGAGCTGAGAGCACAGGGTCCAGGGCCCATCGCTTCTTCTGACCGAGCCTGGGAAGAAAAAAGAGGCCACATTCCACTGAGTCAAACTGCCAGCATGCCCTCCTCACATCCCAACCCCTCCACATTTCTTTTTTTTTTTTTTTTTTTTGTAAAAGGGAGAGCCATGAATGAGATTAACAAAAGCGTTCTATAAGAGCCCTTCTTGGCCGCCTTCCATGTCAACAGCTCTCGGGGTCAGAGGTCGCACTAACTACATTCATTCCCAGCAGACCCTGCCGCTCCACAACACAGAGGCTGCCCGAGTCCAGCTAACAGCGGCAGCGGCAGTAGAAAGAACTAACCAGGGAGGGGGGCAAGGGGGAAAGCTTTTTTGAGGGTTTAGGGCATTTTGAGAAGGGGGGAGGGAGTGGTGGTGTTGGTGCAGTTTTCCCTTCCTTAATCCCCTGAGATATTCCAGATCTCTCCACATGTTTCTGCTCAATTAAAGCAATATCACACCTTGCAAATGGAACGGAAAGAGAAAAGGAAAAGGGGGTGGCGACGAGCAAGAAAAAGGGGTGGAAAAAGTGACAAGGAGAGAGGAAAGTAGAGAGAGAGAAAGAGAAGAGGGGACTTATTATTGTGTGAACATTTATGGTCTCCCTAACACATAGTGCTGAGCACCTGATTTCACTCAGTGAGGAAAGGCTCAGAGCTTTCAGCTCAGCCCCATAAAAACGCCAGTCATTCAGCACTGAACAGACTCCACACCTGGACAAAAGCCTTCACATCTGACTGAAGGGACTGATTTAATCCGATTATGCGCTAATGGATTCAAATATGCATCGGTAATGCTCTTATATTGTCTTACCTGCGAACAGAACCTGATGCATGGTGAGTGACATTTTACGGGATCAAACAGATGTTTTCCTTCAGGCCTCGCTCAGTACAGTCATGTGGCAGTCCATGTAAATGAACAGATAAAAGACACATGGATTCATTTGAGTCGCAGTGAAATATATCAGCCAACAGTCCTTGCTTTTGATTGGCTTACAGTGGAGCTTACTGACAGCTGCCAATTCATCTGGCCAAGCTTTTGCATAGTTGTGTGCAAACATTTAATGCCTCTGCTCACATGACATTTTATTTTGTATGTTCTAAAATTGAATACCAGTTGACCAATTTAATTTACAGGTTCTCAACATGATTACAGTTCATTTGATTTAAACATACTGGAAAAAACAATAACAATAAACATTTTCCTTTTTTGTTAGAATATTTTAAATACAGAAAATAAATGGCATCAAATTTGATCCTGGTTCTAGGCCAGGATTTTAAAATAGCCGGGTGGTATGACATTAGCATTAGCAGTTACAGGAATTGTAGTCTCAGGCAAGGTGCTCTGCCCACATGTAGATTACATACCTTAGAGTATGATACCTTCAGTGCGTTAATCTGACATTGTCAGGAGTCTGCCAGTTGCATTCTGATTGGTTGTCTGTACATCTGTATTGTTTTGTACAGGCCCTGGCTAGGATTCAGATGTGAATCATCCTCCTACATGTCATTCCAAAATACCTAACTTGTAATTGGTCCATTTGGTTGACAGTCAGATTTATTTTCCTGCAATAGTAGAAGGTTTTTGGCCACAATATATGATGAGTCAGAGTAAGGCAATGCGAGATTACAACTACAGTTTCATACCCGCCAGCCATTTAAAAAATCTGGTCCTGGAACCTGGATTCAAGTTTCGGATTGAAAAACAGGGGTCAAGTGGATGATTTCATACGTGTGGCGGGTCTTTTATAACACTTCTCTCTCAAAATAATTCTAGTTCTTGAACCTGTCTCATTACTGGTTTTTGGAACCTTGTTGCTATCCAGAAAACAGGTCTGCATTCCCACCAGTTTAGATGGGGAGCTCGATGCACCCACAGACGAATCAGGAATCACTGAGCGCAAGGCAAGAACACACCCTGGAGGGGGCACCAGTCCTTCACAGCGCGACACACATTCACACGTTCACTCACACACTCACACATGTGAGTGTGTGACAGGTTTGAGTCACCAATCCACATACCAATGTGTTTTGGATTGTGGGAGGAAACCAGAGCATCCGGAGAAAACCCACACGGACACAGGGAGGATACACCAAACTCCTCCCAGATAGTCACCCGGACCGCGACATCCTGGCCTACAAACAGTGAGCCATACATTGTTGCATTTAAACCCTGAGTCTCAACTGATGTAGTAAATAACTAGCTAAATTCCAACCTAAATTCATTAAGTCTAAATATGAATTTGCCAACGTTTCGTAAAACTCATCCTACTTAACACTACCCAAATACAAGGAGTCACTGTGTAGAGCACAGATAAGTCACTTCTTTTGACTGCATTCAAAGCCAGAGTATCTAATGAGTGTGAAGAGCAACTTTGCTGGTAGAATAAGGTGGGATGGCCAAGACGGAGAGTGATACACACACACACATACACATGCACACACACATGCACAGAGAGAGAGAGAAAGTGAGAGCAAGAAAAAATGAAAGATAATGCTCCTAGAGAGAAGGGAAAGAATAGCTGTTAAAAGCCAGAAAAAGACAAAAATACACATACACAGAGAGTTGGAGGGGAGGGGGTTTGCCAAGAGGATTGCCAATTTCTCTTCTACAAGACTTTTTATCCTTGATCTGGCTGTTTTTCTCTTTCAGCAGCATCCAGAGCTCCTCCCCTGCATCCCCCCTCTGCAGAGCCACACAGAGCCCAGCCAAGAACCCCGACACATGGGCTCGAGCCCAGCCAGCTGCAGGGCCCTTTGGAGTTGTAGCAGAGAAAGAAATAAGAAAAAAAAAGTTTGTGTGGATGCATTCAAGAGCAAGAGACAGAAGGAGAGCCACTTGATGACAGGCAAGGTTTTGGGGTGGTGGTGGTTGGGGGGGGGGGGGTGCAAGAGGGTCCATCATTCCGAGACAAAACACAGAACTGAAGTGCTAGAGTTTCAAAGGCACAAAGCTGGAGGATTTCCACCAGGCTGAACTTCCTCCTGGAAGTCGGCCAGCGAGTAAGCAGGGGGTCAAACGTCAGCCAATGCAAAGTCCAGCAGAGAAACACCCGGTAACCACCCGGCAGCCATCGCATTCATTATGTTGTATGACAAGCAGTACAAGCCCAAGATAGACTTAAGTGCTAATACTCACAGGTCTGTATAGGATAGGAAATCTCCGAATGACAGAGAGAAGAAAATACAAATATTACAAACAACCACAGCATCACACTTTCCAAATTTGTCCCAATATTCCCTGGTAATGTTTACATCTATTCAGCTCTGTTAAATAGAATGTCTACAACTGTAATGAAAAACGCTTTTTATAAAATTCAGAAGATATTTCCTCACCATTTGCTAGATCCCCAGTCTGTTTTTTGTGCTGGAAACCATATAATGTTTTTACAAAGTATCATCCGACATGCTAGGCTTTCTCTCTCTCTTCTCATGGCAGAGAAACAGCAAAGAGAGACCTACATGTGTTGAAAATCCTGAAAAGAGATGAGGAAATTGCTTTATTCCTCATCCATATGTGGATCCATATTGACTTTGGAAGGCTGCTAACTGCATGAAAGTAAACACAGAGTGAAAGTGCTACAAACCTAAACAATTTGAGTTACAAACAAGTTTCTGCAGTAATTCAAACAATAAATAAAAATTTAAAGACAAGTTAAACTACAAAATACTGTTCCACCTTAACACTAGAAAAGAAGAGACAGTCATTTTGAATTTTTTTAAATTCTGAGATATAATAACTTTCACATAATAAACCTCCCACGTCCAAAGAGCGACTTTTATTATATTGGAGCATATTTAAGTCTGAAATTGTTTTAAAATAAATATTCCAAATCACAAAAGTGTTCTGAGCACCTATACCTCAAAAGACCAGGTCATTTCAACTGTTGTTACCTTGACAACGTGGCAGGTAAACGTACAGTTTACCTCAGAAAGAAAGCATCATGTAAAAACTTTGCGCTGCTGAATTAGCTACAAAGAGAACCTTACAATAAGAATTTTACAGAATGTCATTAGCATAAAAAGCAACAAACATCAGATATATTGCCATGAAAGAGAAGAATGGCTGCCGGTGACATTGTATAGATGCTACACAGCCTTGATGAGGCTACCTCCAGTGGTGGAGAAGAAGCCTCAGACTCAGCGCCTGATGTCTCCTGGGTTGCCAACTCTTCATCTGATTACTCGGACATTGAGACATATAAAATGCCTTGTAAAAACGGCCTCTGAACAAATCAAAATCTTCATCAACTGGTCTAGATTCAAATGATAAGTTGATCCGGTTAGTCTTTCAATTTCTTGTGTAAACCATATTTGAGTATTATTGTTCTATTGCAAGTAAATTTTAAATAATTTTTGTTGTTATTGTTTTTATTTCAGTCAATCTCATTTGGATGTAAAACATCATATATCCATTCATTCATTATCTGTAACCTTTTATCCAATTCAGCGTTGCGGTGGGTCCAGAGCCTACCTGGAATCATTGGGCGCAAGGCGGTAATACACTCTGGAGGGGGCACCAGTCCTTCACAGGGCAACACAGACAGACACTTTTGAGTCACCAATCCACTTACCAGCGTGTGTTTTTGGACTGTGGGAGGAAACCCACGCGGACAACACACCAACACCTCACAGACTGTCACGCGGAGTGGGAATCGAATCCACAACCTCCAGGCCCCTGGAGCTGTGTGACACTACCTGCTGCGCCACCGTGCCACCCCTCATATATCCATATATTGCAAAATTATATAAATTAGTACTGCGCATTAAATATTATCAGTATATAAATAATATACATCATTATTCATCATTAATCATTAATACAATTTATTATGGTCTTTCTGACATTTTATGATCTATTTTAATAAGATGAATTAATTCATTTATTTATTTATACTGTATGATATCATGAAAACCCATGCTAATTTTAGATGGTCAAAATGACCATGGTGCTCATTCTAGTAGTTATGGAATCCTGTCCATTCTAGTGTTAACAGACGTAGAATTTCTGAAGAAAAGACAAACCAGAGAGAACTGCAGTTCTTCACAATCATAAATGTTGCCTATACTACCTTAAATATCATCACTGCCCAAAGAAAAACAAGTATTTCCAAAATAGTAATTTTAGGAGGGAAGGAACAATACCTTCATAGGGTCATTGTAAAAATATTTTATTCCATGTAATTTTGGAGCATTTCTATTGGTCGTTTCATCATAAAATGTTCACATAATATGAAGGACTGCTGCTGAGTTGATGTAGTAGATGTAGTTTTAGAAGGAGACAAATATTCTTTATGTTTACATCTCACTATTCTATTATTTCTAAAGCATTTTTACACATAGATTACATACTCTTTGTTGTTTGTTAATGTCTTGGTTTTTCTCATTTTTCTTCTGTAGATTTTGCAGGATATTTTGGGACAAGTACTTTTTGCAGAACATTACAAGAAGAATACACAGCAATATAAAATACATGCAATAAAAAGACAAAAACTGTTTAGAGCATGGTCTATGTTTTTAATCAGCTGATCATTCTACTTTTTGAACAACAACATCTTGAAGCTAGAGAGGGTAAGGTTCTGTGTGCAATCAAATCAACAATTCTCCCTATTGCACACACTTGGGGTGTGTGTGTGTGTGTGGGGGGGTCATCTGACAGGTCTTTTATCAAGACATCAGACAAAAAATATTCGATCCTTTTCCAAAGTGACAGTTCTTACCTTTAGACCAGAGCCAGCACCAATCCCCCTCCATATGACAGGGCATCTGACGTGCCAGCATCAACCCACCTGCACCCAATCAATAATAAATAAGAGCCCTGCCCGCACAGCTGTGAGACGGATGCTACCTCAGCATCACCTAAAGACCAGCAGCGGTGGTACTGATGGGAAAATAAGGCCTGAGTTTGTCAATGCAGGAACACAACTTATGAAAATGTGACCCCCCTATGAACTACCAAGTGATAAGCAAATGGCTGTGCATACAACAGGGTTTTTATTTACAAACAGCTCCAAAAGAGTAGTGCAAAAGGGTGATGCAACACTACTGAAACACTAAAAATTTTTATGCCACTGTACATTGCAAATGATTCTTTCATACACCCATTGTATGAAAAGATCCACCGACAGTCTCGTACGAGGGATTAAAAAATGCCATAACAAAAGTTTACTTTAATATGTTGATGGATATCTACAGGAGGTGCATTAATAGAGGCTTTTTATATTTTAATTAGCTGTTATAACTGATTGTGATTTTTCTTAGCCATAATATATAATACCTATAATTTTTAATATTGTAAACAATAATATTGACCCTTTGAAGGACAGGCACCCCCTCCAGGGTGTGTTCCTGCCTTGTGCCTGATGATTCCGGGTAGGCTCCAGACCCATCGCAACCCTGGACTGGATAAGCGGTTACAGACAATGAACGAAATAATGAATGTTTTTTTTTTTATTCTTTCAGTTAGAACCAATTTATATACTCTGAGTAATGGACCTTCATAAATGTTTAAAGGAAAGTCAGCTACACAACAGACAAGGTAATTATTGTTCATAGCAACTTATAACTGTATAACCTACAAATAATATGTAATACACCACTAAAGCAGTCAGATTTTCCCTTTCCTCAGACAATAATCGTAAGAGCTTGTAACACTACCCAACAAAACTTCTAATGAGTATGTTCATTTTAAAGACTTTGTTTATGAATCGTTGAATTCTAGACAATTTCATATCAAATTATGAGATGCTGTGCCCCTACAACTGAGTGTTAAGTAGTGGGGTACAGCAGTAAACCACCAAATTTTGTGTGCCCCAGTACAACATATAATCTAGAAACACTCCTGACTACCTCATATACACATAATCATTAGATAAGGAACACGTACCTCATATCTACACACATTGTCCGTTTTATCAGCTCCACTGACCATACAGGATCACTTTGTAGTTCTAGAATTACAGACTGTAATCCATCTGTTCCTTTGCATTTTAGTGACAGTGATGTGCTGGTGTTAGTGTATTGCACTGGTACAAGTGAATCAGACACAACAGTGCTGCTGGAGTTTTTAAAAACGGTGTCAACCCATTTTCCACTCCGTCGGACACACCTGCCTCGTTTGTCTACTTTGTAGATGTAAAGTCAAAGACAGTAGTTCATCTGAAGAGCAGAGTGAAATGGGTATTAGAATGTATGCCGGGCAACATTTGGACTACACTTTGTAATTGTAGAATTGCAAAGTACTCCTGTCAGTGTACTGGTCAGTGAAGCTGATAAAATTAACAATGAGTGTAAATAAAGGAAGGTGTTCCTAATCTAATGATTGTTGCATGCAATCTCCGTCATGAAGTCACCTAAAGTTAAAAATCAAGCTACATGTCAAAAGTAAACCAAAACAAATAGCCAAACAAGCCACAGTCAAAATCTCAGAAGTCCCTGGGGTCTAAGCCTTGGCCCTGCAATCAGAATTGTCAGTGACTAAAATATTGGGTACCATACCAAAAATCCTGAGGTATAACTAATAGTAGTTTTCCTCATAGAGAAATCTGTAGCAGCTTAGAAGTCCTTATATGGGCATGATTCTGACACTATGACATGATTTCAGAGGCCTACATTTGGTTTTGTTCTCTCTGGGTGGCTAGGATGGTACTTCTTCTCACCATCAATTGACTAGAATGTGATCCTAGCCAACATGGACATCTGTTGATGTAACAGAATTGGCAGTCTCTTTTTGAAGCTTTGTTTAGATGACCAGTGTTGGTAGTTCATATTTCTCAGAGGAATCATGAGCAGGCCTTTACACAGTTTGATAGGTAAGTAGATAGGAAACAGTCATGACTGAATTGGGAAATGTAGGGCAGGGGCATGGTTTCAGATCTTGAAATTCATTCATTATCATTCATTGTCTGTAATTGCTTATCCAGTTCCAGGTTGCGGAAGGGACGCCAGTTTGCCGCAGGGTGACACACATTCAAGGGACACTTTTGAGCAGACAATTCACCTACCAACGTGTGTTTTTGTACCATAGGAAGAGACCACACCTTTGTCAGCTGGTCCAGGTGTGATCACTTTCTCTAGTGTGTGTTTAGGCAACATTGCTTTAAAGGGAACGTCTACGTTTTTAAATGTGGAATGTTATATTTGAGGAATAAAATAAAATGACTGAACTTGAACTTGTCTGCCAGTTTTACTTACTGTTTGAACTGCCACAGAAAGTGTGTTTACTTTCATGCAGTTAGTGCTCTCTTGAATTTGAAGATATTTCTACCTTAAGTAATCAGAAACAGCAAAAATAAGTCAATACTACACACATATGGAGCAGGAAAAGAGCAATATCTTCACCTCGGATCCTGCTTTCAATGTGTGGAGTTCTCTCCATTGTCTAAAGAATTTCAGAAGGAGAAAGCCAAGCATACCAAGCCAAGACATTATGTATTTAGCCATTTACCAGGCCTTTGTAAACACAGACTGGTTTCACACACATAAAGAGCTCACAAATGTTGAGGAAATATCTTCTAAATTTTATAAAACATTTTTTTATGTATTATTGTGAGCATTTTCTTTAAGTCAAGCAATTGCCACTACAATTGCTATGGTCTACAATGACTGCTAACTTTGGGACCTGATCTAACTCTTTAGCCCTTTGCTATTCATTTGCCATTTGTTTTTTGTTTTGTCTTGCATCTGTTGTATATGTTGTAGAAAAAAACTATGTATAAAATATTTATTATTATTATTATTATAGTATGGTACTGACTGACCCTATACATGTCCTGCCCTCCTGTCAGACTCACACCCAGCCATGTGTATGTGTGTATTTGTGAGCAGTGTCTACTCTTGCTTCCGAACAAACAGGCCTGAACAAATCTGAACGTGTGTTTGTTTTAATGCACGTTGCCGTTCCTGCTGCCTAAACAGATTGGAGGCGGCACACGCTGATAAATAATTCACCTCTTTGACAGCAGGTTCATGCTCACATATGCAAGACTGCTCTCTCTCTCTCTCACACACACACACCTTTGATGCTTGGCTGCTGTGGCAAAACCGCTGGAGTTAACGCTTGCTCGACCCATGCAGCACCCTCTAGTATGATATTGTACACACACAAAAATTTGTTTTTAGGCAATGTTAGGACATGTGATGGTTTAATACATTTATATATTTTCTATCAGATTTTAAGGCCTGTGTACAAATAGAACAGATTTATCAGTCGTATTTATGCTAATGATGCTTGTGTTCAGAAAAGCTCAGTTGGATTTGATTGACCAGAGGTGTGTAAGATAAGTGTCAGGGGGAGTGCAGACTGTAATTAAAGCAAAAGGGGGCAAAGTAATACACGGGGGGGGGGGGGAATCAGCTGGCCCCTAAACCTCGTATAATGACTTGATTTTATTATAAATGCAATATAAAATTATATGCAAATTAAGCATTATTATATAATTACATTTTTAAAAAAATCTTTTTTTTTTCTTTACATTAACTTGCACTGGAATATCATTTAGAAAAGCTTTCATTCTCCTTTTCACTTTGACTTTCAGTGGAGACATGAGATTTTGGCCCAAAAGTAATGTTCTGTTGGGTGCATGTGTGTGTGTTGTCAGTCGAATACATTCATTATCTGTAACTGCTTATCCAATTCAGGGTCGCGGTGGGTCCAGAGCCTACCTGGAATCATTGGGCGCAAGGCGGGAATAAACCCTAGGCGGGAATAAACGCAATCCATCTGCAACGTGTGTTTTTGGACTGTAGGAGGAAACCAGAGCACCCGGAGGAAACCCACACAGACAGTCAGCCAAATAACAGTAAAAATTAAATCACATTAATTTTTTAAAGATTTTAACAAACAAATATACACTTATTATACTGCTTGTTTGTAATAATAATTATTATTATTTTCTAAATGTAATGTCAACTTTAGGAACAAAACGAAATGTTTCTACCCTTTCAGTTTCAAAACATGAAACATGAGCGCTCATGACAAGTCTCGTTTATAAAACAAACAAGCATAATGGTTGTCAATTATTTACATACATATCCACCCACTCATATTCACTTTTACAGTAAATGTTATCTGTCTTCTCCTGCATATCACTGATGAATCAAACACACACAAGCGTAAATGACTGGAGAGTTATGATGGTTAGATTCAGAGTGTTAACAGTGCAATTTCTTATTGTAATGCTCGAGGCATTTTCCTTCAGTTATGAGACTTTTAACGCATTTACTGTTTCTAGTGAACACAGAGAGTAAAGCAGCCAGCGCTGAGGATCTGAGGAATATTGATCTATTCCCTTTCTCCATTACCACTTCTTCAGCACTCCTCCTCTATCTCTGTGGCCTTCAACTGATGCCTGCTCAGCTACTCTCAGTAACGCGACTCCATAGACACGTTTGGTGATTTTTCTTAAGCCTCGTTGGATGTTCTGCACCGTTTTGGGCGCGTTCCGTCAACAGAGGGCGCTCGCGCTCAATGAAGGGAGCAAGTGATCTGAGGTCCAACTTGAACACAGCCGCTAATGTGTCGCTGAGCTCGGCCTCAGTGGAGCTCACAGATGCGAAGAGGATTTCAATAAACGTTTCAAGGCTAGCCAAAGCCTTGCCTTTGTGGTTTTGTGGGGAAAGTTAATATGCAAAAAAGTAAACAAATATTAAATGTTACATTCTCTTTTAATATAACATAACAATAAACAGAACAACAGAACATTTGAGTGGGTTCAAATTACTTTCACTCTATGTCAGTACCAGGGAGATGGTGCCAATTAGCACCCACAAATTGTTGTTTATTTTTGCTTATTTTACTTGACTTGCAATTTTTTACATTTATTATTATTTTTGGCTAGCTTGAGAATGTTTGCAGATTAGCGTATCTGCTATAGCTCTACCAGCTCAAGCTATGTCAACTAGCCAATTAAGCTGCTGACTTTAGCTTGTGCTAGTTAGTAATCCTATTGTAGAACATTCTTGAATAGTATTAGGATGAGTTGGACTCACATCAGCCTAGACTGAAAAGTTTTATTTTTAATTAATTTGCTCCTTAAAAAATCTGCCAGCTTAAGAGTTAAACATAATAAGCAAGGCAGCTCACTTAGTGGCCTATTGAGTCACATGGATCACATATAAACAAAATACACAATAATAAATAAATTCCATAACCAAAAATGATCTCTAGACCTGTCCACATCTCCTCTTCTGCTGGCTTTACTCCAGTGTATGATGGTTTTGTCAAAGCCCAGCATGTTAAGAATCAGCCATTTTAAAATATTTATGCTAAAACCCGTGGCCCCTTAACTTCATAAAACACAACTCTATTCCAAATTGAATACTTAGTGTAGGCTACTTCTACAGACATTAAGAGATCAAGTATTTAGTTAGTTACATTTTAATCTTTCATTTTTAGTAATTATATATTCCTATTTAAAATGTGCTGCTCTGTGATTGGACACTACAGGGACTTTGGAGCTTAAGCATTTTATTTTAGAAAAAATAAATGAAGAATAGAGGTATACACTCTTCACTTTCTGTGCTAGATGTATTCTGACATTATCCTACAGTTCTATAAGTTACCCAGTACTTAAGTAATTTTTGAGCTTCGTTTGAATATTCATTTTACTTGAATAGGCCTGCTACCTTTGAATTTTTACTTAGACAACTTTACCAACCCATGCTTAAATTGCAAACACTGTCAATAGTGGTACTTTGTTCATCTTGTTTGACTCCTTTTACTGAGGACCTCTCGTAATTGTTGTTTTCTGTATTTTATTCATATTTGTAGTATGTTATCTGTCATACATAAAACCTCACCAAAAAACCTCCCCTTATGTATAACCTACTTGGGAAAGATGATTCTTATTGGGAGTCTATGTATGTGCAAAATAGTTTTCTGTAGTTGTTTAAATCACAGCTGGCCTCAGAGGAGCTGTCAGTCTGACCAGAGTGACCCTGAGGCTCTTTCATGTGAAAGGTAAAGCGTGCCGAATTTTAAAATGGATGCTCAGTTTGCGGGACAAAGGATAGGCCAAAATAAATCAACCTTAAAAAGACAGAAGCCACAAATATGTCATTCTAACTACAGAAATGTAGTAATCAATATTTATGAAAGTGATATATATATAAGCATTCATAAGAAAGAATTAATGCTCCACAGAGTGGGTTCCTTACATGGGGATAGCCATGTTTAAAATATAATTTATGATAAATGTAGGCAAGTGGGTGTCAGTTTAATGATGGTTTCATTAAGTGCAGAAGAAGCACTGCTGATATTGAGTAATTACTGCTTTTAATACAAAATTTTAATCTAGTTAGTAAGTTGTCTTGCGACTTTATAGCAAGAATTGCACCAGCATATCAGCCATACAATTTAAATCAAAGGGCTGAAAGTAGGCCCAAAGGCACATGACATCTTCATTCGCAATTGTTTCCTTAGGGTGTAAGTCAGTCATTTCAACGCAGAGTCACAGAGCAGTGAATTTATGGTGTTCAAATGTGTTCTATGTGTTTTTTCATAGTGTAAGATATTGATCTACAGAGATGTGATTATTCCCCTCACAGCACATTAGAAACATGATGGAATATTTAAGGTCTTTTTTTTAAGCATAATGATATAAAGATCTCATCATTTATAACACCTGCAATGACAGTTCGTGTCAGATGCTTATTATTGGCAGCAACTCTCTCTTTTAAAGAACTGTTGCCATAGCTAAGTGATGGACAGCTCAGCAAAGGAAAATCTGCTGCTGGTACCTGTGTGCGCCCCAAAAAAACACACACCCCCCCCCCCCCAAGCGCCGTAGCAGTGGGCTTTCCGTCTGCACAGTTTCCTGTGTTACGAAAAAGGAGATAATTCATTCATCTAACGGGACCAATAAATTCAAGTATTAACTGCGCCACACCATATAACCCAGCAGAGCCAGGAGAAATGGGAGACAGATGAAGGCTGAGAGAGAGAGAGAGAGAGAGAGAGAGAGAGAGAGAGAGAGAGAGAGAGAGAGAGAGAGAGAGAGAGAGAGAGGGAGGGAGGGAAGGAGGGAAAAGGGGAGAGATGAAGAGGGAGAGGCAAGGAACATATTTGCGAGAGAGAGTGATAGCAGGAGTAAGACAAAAACAAAGTAAAAACTGGTTAAATATAGACAATAATAAAACGGAGGAAGTTAGGGGAGTTAAAGTCACTGAATGGAAATGAAGAAGAATAAAAGACAAGTATAGAAGAAAGAAAAAAATAGGAAATAAAATCAATATAGAATGGAATATAAAGAACAGGAGAATACAAGAGAAGAAAAGAAGGGATCAGAGAAGGGAAGATAACAGGAGGGGCTAATAAATATAGGAAGTGGGGAGATGAGAGAAACATAAATGAAGAGAAGAGAAACGAGGAGAATTGACAAGAAAAGAAGAGAGGAGAAGATGGGGAAAGAGAAGAGAAAGTGTAGAGAAGTGCAGAAAGGAGAGGAGAGGAAAGAAGTGGGGCCTGAGGGAGACTGGGCTGCTGTGTGGTAGAGTGTGTGAAGAGTGGAGAGAGAGAGAAAGAGAGAGAGGGAGAGAGGCAGAGGGAGGAGGGAAGGGCTGGAGCTGTGTGTTGCTAACAGGCCTCTAGGGAGTTAGCGCTTGACGGACCATATGGGTAACATAGGAAGAGGGAGTGAAAGCGAGAGATACAGAGAGAGAGTGGAGGAAGGAAAGGGAAAGAGAGAGGGTGGTGCTAGCCCTCAGGCTGGCAAGGCCCCCCTTGCCACAGCTTCAGCTGTTACCCATGAGCCCCCGGGGCCTTGGGGATATAGGCACATAACAAAGACGACAGCAGGAAACATAGCTTCAGCCCAGCAGCACCTCACCACTCCATCTACCTGTTTAAAAACAGTGTGACGCTACTCTCGTCTGCTGTGACATCATGCTGCTAGACGACTAACGGCCAGCTCTAAGCACTTTCACCAAACCGGAAATGAATCTGTAACAGACTACACTGAAAATTACCAGCAGTTTGTTTATTAATACAACAGAAAATTTTTTGCAGTAATTGTTTCTATTCAGCATAATTCACCTGTGTATTGTATTCTATTTCCTAATTATCTTCTAATTACTATATTCAGATTAATATTATGTTAAGGTACACATGTTATCATTAATGTATAAAAAGATTCTCTATTGGTGGTTAATAAATTAAATAGTAAAAAGATGAGAAAGAGAGGAGAAAGATGGCAGTGGCAGCACGCCTCGCTTTTACCTGGTCACTTTTCCACTAGAACAGCTCCCCACGAAATGTAACCTGTGACGTCTTAATAGCTCATCTCTAATGGGAGTCGCAGGTTTTGGAAAGAACAATATTGGTAATGTTAGTTGCTGTTTACTGATAGTGTATTCCCATGTAGTTCTGGGGTATTTTTGGACTGAATACAGCTCGGCGCCATGAGCTGCTGTTGTGAGTTAGATAAAAGCAAATGTGACCGCTGCTGTAACTTGGAGATTTTACAAGCAGTTTGTGCTGGATGTCTGCATTTCATGGTGATTCTCTCTGGCCAGTTAGCACTCTGCAAAGTTTACATGTCACATTTAGGACCTTCTCGGTTTGCTTTGTACCAGGCGCGAGCAGGGACTAAATATGTACCTGGTTCCAGGGACCAGATGTAACTAGTGGGAAAATGGAAAAGCTCCAAAGGTTTTCAGCAAGATCTGAGATTTAACAGGGGGTATAGAGGGATGTGAGTTCACTATTTGGCAAACAACAGGTCACAGTTGCCCTACCTTTGTTATATCTGATTATTTAAGACTTTTAATCAATGGTATAGATTTGCTCTTGCTCATTGGTGAAGAGCTAAGAATCTACACCACACCCCCATGTCTGTATTTCTTCCCCCTTTGCTCCATAATAAAAGGACAATATAAAAGAACTGACAACTGGTAGTTTGTTGTGCAGTTAATTTCCAAACCATGTTATTCATAGCTACAGATGATTTTAGCCTTCTGTTATTATGATTTCATTAGCGAACTTGACTTTAAGTGACTTTCACGTTTCTTCGAAAAATAGCTCCGTATGTTCACCTTCTTCTTTTTTGCTGCCATCCTCACTCGCTTTAGTTTAGGTAGTTGTTGGCTGGGTTTTTTCGGTGGGTGGGGACAATGGTTTTGGTGGGAGGACTGGTCTCAAAAGAGTAGTGACAGTCTAAAAACTCCAGTAGCTCGGTTGTGTCTGATCCACGCTGTATGGCTGCAGTGTGTGAATCAAGTATCCACCTTCTCTATTATTTTCACCATGATTTCTTATCCAGTGTGAATCCACCATAAACATTACAGCCATTCATTAGTATAATGATAATACTCCAGCTTCCTACATAAAACTAAGCCTGTCCAAGTAGAGCTTTAGTCTTAGAGTTTGGGCTAAATGTAGGCTTAGATTTAGGGTTAGATTTATGGTTTGGATTCATTTTAATGTTACAGATTAAGGCAAAATTCACTCTGAGCATATGTCACAAAGTAAATTGTATCCAACAAAGTATGAACAACAATTTATGCACATTGTATGTTCACAAATAAACCATAACATTAAGACCAGCTCCTTCTTTCTACACTCACTGTCCATCCTAAGTTCCACTGAGTATACAATTTGTAATTTTATAATTACAGACTGTAGTATATTTATTGCTCTGTATACCACATTTTCCCCATTTCATTAAGCTCTTCAATGGTCAGGACCACCACAGAGCAGGTGTGATTTGGGTGGTGGATCATTCTCAGTGCTGCAGTGACACTGACATGGTGGCGGTGTGTTAGAGTGTGTTGCGCTAATAAGAGTGGATCAGACACAGCAGTGCTGCTGGAGTTTTTAAACACAAACTGTGTCCACAAACTGTCGACTCTATTACATGCACCTACCTCATTGGTCCACCTTGTAGATGTAAAGTCAGAGACAGTAGCTAATCTGTTGCTACACATATTGTGTTGGCTGCCCTCTAGTCCTTGTTGAGTGGGCACAGGTCACTGTTGGCTAGATAGTTTTGCTTGGTGGACTATTCTCAGTCTTACTGTGACACTGAGTAGATGAAAACTTCAGCAGCACTGCTGTATCCATGGGGGTCCTGACCATTGGAGAAAGGGTCAAACAATGTATACAGAGCAACAGATGGACTCCAGCCTGTAATTGTAGAACGGTGGGCAGTGGAGCTGAGAGAATGGACAGTGAGTGTAGAAACAAGAAAGTGGTCATAATGTTATGGCTGATTGGTGTATCTTCTGAATGGTCTTGCAGACAGGTTTATTGGATTTTGGAACTGGAGTATATACTGTATACTGGATTTTAAAACCACTGGTGTACCTTTAAAGGTACATTTACACTCTTTGCACCCTTTGTGACCAATAATGTGCCTGTAGTGTACCTTTTTTCTGAGCGTGTACAGAGAAAGTTCAGTAAACATAATCCAAAATGTTCATGACACATCAAAAGAGTTTTTATAATTAGCCTTACTAATGATGCATTAGTTTGTCATTAAACACTGCAAGTGCTCATGCAAAGTAGCAAAGTTTTATAAGATACCAAGAATGATGAATTTATGACTGACTAATATTGAATGAGATTGCAAATGGGGCTCTGACAAAGGGTTTATGGGAATTCTCTGTTTGCCAGGCAGAATTATTTGGTGCAGTGAATGGGTGAGATGAGATGATTCAGCAAGTCACTCACATACACACACTATTCACATTCACACTCTCAAGTAGGGCTGGTTTTAGTCTAAAGAGTCTTACTATGTAATACACTGGCCAAATGTCTATGAACATTGCTCATCCAAAATGTCATCTGAATTTGAGGGCATTAATAGGGTTGTTTGTTCCTCTTTACTGCAGTTACAACCTCTTATTTTCTGGGAAGGCTTCACAGTTGATATAGGAATGTTCTCTGTGGATTTGATGGGATTCCATCACATAAGGTAGCGTTGTTGATTTTAATAATAATAATAATAATAATAAAAAAAAACACTTGTTATAAAATTCTGAGGATGTTTAATCACCATTTGCTAGTCCTCCAGTATGTTTGTGTGCTCGAAACTGATATGTTTATAAAGCCCCAGTGTCTGTAAACGGGTAAATAAATAAAAAAAAGTGTCTCAGTCAAGTTTACTAGGATTTCTCTCTCTGCTCATGGCAGAAAAAAGCATTTTGGAGGTTTTTAGACAATGAACAGACCTCCAAACTTCGAAAAACATACACCAAGATATAAACATGTATGCTTAAAATAAAATAAGAACAAAGAAATTGGTGCTATTCTGGGTTTAGTGTGAAAATCTGGCGTTACTTGACTGGCGTTACTTATATTTTAGACTATATTATCTCAGTAACAGGTATATTACTGTTGTTGATTGTGATAAAAAAAACAAAAAACTATTATAATTAGTGCATTTTAAACTTGTACGGTATTCAGTATGAAATATACCCTATGGTTTCTGAGGGAAGTTAGAGGGAGGTGAAGAGATGTTCATAAATCAGTTAAGATTAGATTTATACCACGTGGTCTATGGTGGACCTAATCGTGGACCTAATCTTAAAGACTAATATAAAACCTATGATATTAGACTGGACAGAAGGTGAAGGCTTCATGTAGAAATCTGCATTTAAAAATCAAATTTTTACCACAAATAATAAATCTCTGAAGAAAAAAAAATAATTCAGCAGTTTCAATTCAGTAGAAAGAAACACCTTTACATTACTAAAGATTACAACAACAAATAAAATATGTGAAGTAATGTTCAAACACCTACACATTTCATGCAAAAACACACAATTGGGAAGCTTATTGCTTTATTAAAAAGGAACAAGGCAAAGCCCAGGGTATTGAGATTCGAGATGCAGGATGAAGGTGTTCTTCCTTAACTGTTTAAAAGATTATTTTACATAATCACAAAAACAATTCTGTTCCTTACTGTTGTGTAACTTTAGCTTAGATTCCAATGCAGAATTAATCCTCATTTCACCACCTCCACTCACAACTCTACAATCACTCGCCCAGTTACAGTTAACAAATACTCCCCCAGACAAACATCACGATAGAATGAATAAATTTCACTAATTTCCCAATGGAATAAATCATAAAATTACATTATGAGAAGATAATTTCCAGGCTGTTCATTGTTATGCTTATACTTTACTTAAAGTCATATAGCCTAATTAATTTTGTTAACATTCCCAAATCTACTAATTTAGTGGGGAAATCTGGTAGCTTGCTTTAACACACTTGTTAATTGGATATAGATGTGCTGATAATATAAAATCTCAGTCTTTAAACGTCTTAAACTTTAAACGCGCATCACACTCGCATCTGTTCTGCTGTAACTTTACAGTGCTGCTGGCGCCTGCTGATAAATTCCGGTCACTATTGAGAGACTTCATGATCCGCCATTGCTGTAAAAAACTGGCCCATTTGAGTCAATGTTGCAACTATCTCTCTGTACGGATCTGGTCAGAATGCAGACAGCCAGGACAAATTTGCTATTTGTAAAATCTCGAAGCTACATTAGAGATGACATTTATTTTTATCCAACTCACAATGGCAACTCGTAAAATTACAGCATGGTCTTTTGAAGAGGTTCAAATGCTTTGGCGGAAGAGATGGACGGTGCAAAAAGGAACGAAAAAACGTACTAATTTGTCTGGACCAATACACAGAGCTCTGTGAGTCATCAATCAGTCCCTAGAACCAGGTTCTCTTTTTTTTTTTTTAGCACGAAGCAAGCCAAATAGGTACTAAATGGTACATGTAAACCTTGCAGAGTGCTGATTAGCCAGAGACCTGTCAATCACCATGAAATGCAGAGCTCCAGCACAAACTAGCCACTTAAATCTCTTAAATTACATTAGCTGTCACATTTGTTTTTATCCAGCTTAATGGCAGCTTATAAAATTACGCTGTGGTGTTTTAAAAAGGTTTAAATGCTCCTTGGATCAATGGCAGATGGAAAACTTCAGCGAGAACCGAAGGTGCAACCAGGAAAACTCTGTTTTGAGAACTGGGGATTCTGTGAGAACTGGGGGTGCAAAGTGGCGTTCAGTCAAAAAAACAAAACAAAACTAAAGCAAGACATAAATGCACAGGTAAACAGTGGCTAACATTACTGGCACTGTTGTTGTGTTGATGGTATTGTCACTGAGACAGGGATTTGTGACGTCACTAATTATATTTTGTGGGTGAGCTGTGCTAGTGGAAAAGCGACCAGGGAAAAATGCATTGAGCTGTGCCAAGTTGAGTTGAGCCAATGTCATGCAGTGGAAAAGCACTAGTGTCAGCAGTCTCACATAGTGCTCAGATTTGCTAAGAAAACTAATGTTATCAGCTGATCTGAGATGGACAGTCATGCCTGTACATTATACAGAACCTGTCCAACCAGTACACTAACCCTAAGTCCAATAACCGAATGATTATTTAGGAAACTGGCATTTAATTTAATATAATACTAACATTCTGTAATGTAAAGCCCTACCAGGGCCTACCAAGTATAAGCTAGAAGGGCTTGAAGCTTCCTAAATGAAGGATGTGTAACATGTGCAAAATATAAATAAAAGTGTTTCATAATGTGCATTTCATAATGCAGTTATTTTTGGTGATTGACAGGTCTGGACTAGTTTAGTACCCAGACTATTTAACTATGGGAAAGTGCTGTTCTAGTCCATGCACAGTGTGACTTGGCCTTGTCTTACTGAAATAAGCAAGGTCTTCCTGGAAAACAACATTGTCTGGAAGGCAGCATGTTGCTCCAAATCCTGTATATAGCATTGAGCATTAACAATGCCCTCACAAATGCCATTTGCAAAAATGCATACAATTATAGATGCACATTGTATAAACTGTACATTTATAACCAGCCAGATGGTCCCCCTCCTCCATAGGCTGGAGGATATGCATCCATAATTTTCAAAATTTGTGGATGCAACAATGAAATATGAAATTTAAAATGGGCAAATATTTCTTTGTACCAATTTAAATTAAATGTAGGGTTTAAATGACTTGAACTTGACTTTTATTTGCATTTTATTTGCACAGCATGCCACTTTTCTAGTAGCAGGGTTTGTGATCATCTAACTGCAGTTCCAGACCTGTACTAAAGTTCTCTTGGCTCAATGCTATCAAATCCTAATGGAAATGTTCCCACATGTAATACACGGCCCTTTTCGACTGTTACTGCAGCAAAGGAGGAACAAAACCCTCTAAATGTATCTTGGATAAGCAGGATTAGACCATAAAATGCAGTAACCCACGAATTGTAAGTTCTCTGCAGGACATTCAGATAATGATGGCTAAAAACTCTCCTGGCAGTGCTCAGAATAGTGTCATATAGCAACAATACATTAGATAAAGGAAGGTATTTCCCACTGAAGTGAGTAATATGAATATCTCCTTGGCATGTAATCTAATTGATTTTACGCCAATAAACATTTTTATGACCGCAGATGAACAAACAGTGTTCCCACAGTGTGTGCTATTCCGCAGAGGAACGCCAGATTCAGATGAAGGCTATTGTCATCACAATGGGCCAAAGAACACACACACACACACACACAAACACAGAGAGCGCTCACCTCCCACTGCAGGATTGATGAGTGGTTCTTACACACACTGCATCATTTAGAGGAGGTTTCATTTTGAAGAAGCACCTGCAGAGCCCCTGGACACCCCCACTGGTGGCAAACACAAACACACACTCATACATACACACACACACACACACACACACACACAATACCACCTTGTTGGAAATGTACACAAACAAGAATTAACCACTGAATTTACTAGATTTAAAAGTGTATTGTTGTTGTTGTAACACAGCCTATTCTCCTGGTCAGCTTATGGAGAAAAACAAAACATTCAGTAAATATTAAATGACACTTCCACCCATTTTGGTTTGATATAAGACAGAATATTTGGTGAAAGGAAGCAGACACCTGAAGCCTCTAATATTCCTTAACGTTATTACAAGTGTTATTAATACTACATTTCTATTTATGCTGGATGAGCCAAAGGAATTGGACAGTGCCCACCACTCCATAGTCCAAAGCTAAGAGTTTCACTCCTTTAGCCCACGTTTGGCATTGGACTTGTGATTATAAGTCCATATTGTCACACATATATTTTTGTTGATTATTACTTTTGTTCATCATTTGAACACGACAGCTCTCCTTTACACTGTTTGAAAATTTCATGATGAATAGATCAATAGAAGCACTTTAAATTTACTTGGAATAAAATAATAATAATAATAATAATTTTCCTTCTCCTGTAAACTGTAGAGTGTTTTATTTTAATTTCAAAGGAGGTATGTCTACAGACATTAGGACGTACTGTAGCTGGCATTTTTCAAATGGTGTAAAATTACAAAATAATTGACCTTTTTTAAGGCACTAATAGTGACAATATCTTTTTAAACAGGGCATCTATTTAATTTACCTGAACCAAGTGTGCTCTTTCTTCAGAGAATGAAATAAAACATATGCTTCCATGCATATCCTTCTAGTCTGACTCCTACGCACAAACACAAACACACACACACACACACTCACACACACACACACACACACACACACACACACACACACACACACAGATGTCTGCTCCTCCTATCTTATGTCAGTGCCTCCTCCTCTATTGTGCCTCTACTGCTCATCATCCCCCAAGAAAAAAAAAGAAAAGAAAAATCCCTCACTTCAGCTTTAGATGACAAACAGCTAATTAATTTTTCTTCATCTAGAGAGGGGGTAGTGAAGTGTGTGTGTGTGTGTGTGTGTGTGTGTGTGGTATCAATATTGCTACAGGCTGGGCAAGACATTGCCTTAAGCTGAAAATGTGAGATTAATTTAAGATCCATTTACATGTGTAACATTTACTCCAAGGCCTGTAATGACTTCTGGTCGCCAGGCGAAATAGGAAAAAAGGAGTTTACGCTTCATTTCATGGTGACTGCAACCAGGGGCAGGAAGCAGACGAGTAAAGCCCCATGTCACAAACACTGACCACAGAGATATACTTGCATACTGACCGCGGGAATTACCATAATAAACACACCCTCACACTCAGTGAACAAAATAGAGCTGACCTACTCAAGCACATCCACACAAACACATATAGACTTGTCTTTTTATACAATGTCAAGATATAACGGCATATTTGCAGTTTTATGTGAAATTTTGGGTGCTGTAGTCCCTGATATAAAATAATTTTTAGAAACATAAATTGGTACAGGCCACATATTCAACAAGATCTAAGAAGTTCATACATAAACAACCAACAAATAAATAAATAAAGCAGTACATAAATTGGTAATATAATAATATATATTGGTTTACAAGGCTTCATAACACTGTACAAACACAATTTATAATTTACAGTTTATGATCACTAGGACTCCCATTAGCTGGTGGCACTGTTGTAGTTAATCCACACAGAGTGTCAATAGGGTTTTGGGTTTGTAATTACAGTTGTAACTGAACTAAATTTGGAAAAAAGTACAATGAATAAGCCTGAGATTCAATTCAAAATTCAAACATCCTGCTTTTTTTGTAATTTTGAGGTATTTGTTATGTAGTCTGCACAATTACAATTGTTATTTTATTCAGCAAAAAAAAGCTAATAAAAATAAATCCTAAAAATAATTTCATTTGAAAATCACAAGAGAGAAGAATGTACTCATCACTGCGCTGCAAATGCATGTGCATTCATTTTGGGTAATAATAATATTGTATCCAAATGTATGAGTTAAGGTTAAGTCAACGCAATCATCAATAATCTTAGCTATCGTCAATGTAGCATATTAACAATTAATTAAAATACTTTAATGGAAAGTGTGTGGAATAAAATGACAATTTTTATTTTTCTTACATTCATTCATTCATTGTCTGTAACCTCTTGTCCAGTTCAGGGTTGCGGTGGGTCCGGAGCCTACCCAGAATTACTGGGCACAAGGCGGGAACACATTCTGGAGGGGGCACCAGTCCTTCACAGGGCAACACATACTCACACACTCACACATATGGACACTTTTGAGTTGCCAATCCACTTACCAATGTGTGTTTTTGGGCCATCAGAGGAAACCGGAGCACCTGGAGGAAACCCACGCAGACACGAGGAGAACCCATTTTTCATACAAAGCAAGAGTTATTATAAAATGATGAAACACTGAGAGAATGTTTGAATTCGGAATTACAATGATATGATACACATAAAATGCTTAAAATCTTATTTGTACACCTAATACATCAAACTACGTTGTAAACTTTGGATGAATCATGGATATAGTCATGTGACCAATAGAAAGGCAAAATTAACCTACAATACACGTTCTTACATTTACAAATGTTTAAAAACATATTTAATAGTTTATTATTTATTTATAATTTACTTGGAGTACCACATATAACCATGAACTTAATACATTTTTTTCAAAAAGTAAAACATAACTTTGTCATAAAAGTAGTACTGCTGTGTTTGAACCTGACATTGTATGACATTGCAGAACTGTTTTTCCTACAAAGTAAGGACATTGTTGAAATCTGTATAGACACAACACAACAACCAACCCCCACCCCTCCTCCCCTCCACCCAGAACAAAAAAAATAAAATAAAAAAACACCAACACACATTCTCCACACCAGTTCGCCACTGTGTTCTACATATTCCTCCGCCATTCTCAGCATGTTGTAGCATGATGGCTCATACATCTCCTCTAACATCACCACTACAATTGCACTTATTAGGGCAGGGAGTATTCCTGTCATCTGATTATTGAGCAGTTGTTCTGTAAGCTGTCCTAATTTCCCGTCCTTCATAAGAAATGCACAGCTTTATTAGTTTCACACTTAAAATGATGTACAGAAAGGTTACTTAAGTGAAACGATCGGGCCTTTAGTTTTAACGAGTGCATACATCATAAAGCAATCTGAATGCAATAATCGTCCATCATTATTGAGACACTGGCATAGCTCGGGGGACTTGCCTTATAGAATGGGAAACAGATTCGCTAAAGGGGGGTGGGGGGGTAGGAGACGTTTAAATGAACGAGTAGGGAGTGTGTGTAGGGTAAAGCTGGAACGCTTACACCACGGAAGCCCTGAAGGCTTGGTTTAAGTGTACAAGAGAGTACACTTACTCTGAGAGTCCACAGAGTATATGAGTGTTAGAAGATTGAAGAAGACAGGGAGAGGATTCAGGTCATGTGGCGGTGTGTGTGAGTTTGTTGTTTTAGACATTTTTAGAACAAAAATTACAATGGCTTTACATTGTTAAAACTAACAAAATGTATTACAGTGTAGTGTAGCATGCCTTTCAGTCAAAATGGCTGTTAAATACAATATTATGTTCATTTCCTGAGTTTTTAAGTGTTCCTCCTGTCCTAAGGCCAGTGTTCAATTATGTATTTCCACAATTCCAGTGTTCAGTCTAATAAGTTGGTTGCATTTTCTACATTTCACAATTCAAATAATCCCAAACACGACCTTGGGGTCTGGACTCTGGGGTCTGTTAATTGTTCTGAAAACACACGCAGCTTCTGTGTGTGATTTGTAAATTGTCCTCTTTTTTGTGTACTTCCTGTTCTCAGTTAGGCTTTCTTAATACCTATAGATCTGTTCTGACCCACAATGATTAGTTGCTTTCTCACAGTGTAGGGATGGAAAGAAACATCTGGTGCTTGATTTTGTGGTTTCTCTCGAATATAAATATTTAAATAGAGATGTTTTCAGTGCTCTTCTAATTGTATCTAATTTATATATTATTATATAGTATATATATTATTATATATATATATATATATATGGATGGATGCTTGATAGAATATAATTCACTACATTATTACTTCACAACCAGGCAATGTATGAAACAAATGTGTTTGTTTGTGTGTATGTGTCTGTGTCTGCACATAAATCCGTGTCCTGAGTCTGGGCAGGAGGGACTCAGGTCTGCCCCATGCTGTGCTGCAGCTCTAGTCTTGTGTTTGGGGCCAGGCTTTAATTACAGTGGAGGCTGCTGTATTTCTGAAGGGGGTTGTAGATCATTCCCCTGAGTGTGTGTGTGTGTGTGTGTGTGTGTGTGTGTGTGTGTGTGTGTGTGTGTCAGCTCAAAGCTGGTAAGAGGCAGCCAGGACAGAACCCTGTCCTGACATCTACCCCCCCGCCCCAACCCCAACTATGACTAAACCATACTGCCACAGCCTCCCCTGGCTCTGATGTTGCCCACCTGCCACCTAATAAACAAACACACACAGAGTTTTGCATTCTCTCAGCTCAGACTGGTTAGTAATTATGGTTACAAATCTGCTGTCATTCTAAAGTTTGTAGTTGTTTTGACGTTACTGACAAGTAAATGATATAATAAAAAGAAATTCTACAAATACACTAGCAGAAAACTTCTGTTCAGATGATTTTTGGCTTATTGACAATTATTTGAAAGAGAACCAAAAATTATTTTATATATATTTCTTTTGTCACATTATAAATGATTTTCTTTTGCTTTTCCCACCACTTGAATAACTTGACAACTACATTTCCTTTCAGGCCCAAGATGACTTGCATTCTTACTTTTGCAAGTTTGGACAGAAACCAAAGTTTTTTTAAAAAACTTGTGTTTAAAACAAGGGCAAAGCTTGACCCTCTCTTAGCAAAAAGTAAAATCATTCATTCATTCATTCATTCATTCATTCATTCATTCATTCATTGTCTGTAACCGCTTATCCAGTTCAGGGTCACGGTGGGTCCGGAGACTACCCAGAATCATTGGGTGCATGACAGGAATACACCCTAAAGGGGGTGCCAATCCTTCACAGGGCAAAGTAAAATCAACACAGTGGAATTACATTTATATTAGTAGTGTCTATCTATGGATTACCAAATGCAATCGCAGTAATACATTTAAAATGAAAAAAAAAAAATTACAAAACCCTAGAAGTTCCTAGTAGGGACATAAATGTGTAATGTGATAGGGATGACAAACTGACTAGAGGAAAGCCTTTTTTTTTCATTTGTTATAATATCTCAGTGTATTTTTGAATATTTTTGAATGGGAAGCTCCTCATTTGCTAAGTATGTTTCAAGGAGAATTTTTTTTATTGGACACAAGAATTAATAGAGAAAATTACACAACACAGCTTGTGGCTCAAAAGAAGAAATGAAACAGGAGCTCTCTCTCTCTCTCTCTCTCTCTCTCTCTCTCTCTTTCTGTTTGTGTGTGTGTGTGTGTGCGTGTGTGTGTGTGCGCACGTGTATAAGAGAGCGAAAGAGGAGGAGGAAGGGTAAAAGTGAAAGTTAGTTATGATGTTTAATCACATATTTATATGGTACTCAGCAATACCAGGAATCATTGGTGGCAAGGTGGGGACACACCCTGGAGGGGACGCCAGTCCATTACAGAACAACACACACTCACACACTGACACCTCTGGACAATATTGAATAGTCAATGCACCTACCAGTGTGTGTTTTTGGACAGTGGGAAGACAGAAAAAAGCTGTTGTTTATGGAGATGGAAAAGCCATGTGTGCATGAAAAAGGACCATTTGGACTGTATGGATGAAAAATATTCAAATCTTTACTAAGTGAACACATACACACACACGGCAGTTCCTCAGCCCAAGCTGACATTATCCGCCTCACAGCAGCTGTCCATAAGTGTTGGCTGATCAATAGGCCTCCTCTCGCCCCTGTATCGACGATGGAGCGCGTTCATTGATCACGTCCAGCCCCCGAGGCTCAGTCTTCAAATATAATTGGACGCCGGGATGGGCCTTCAGATGACTGACAGCAGTCTAAGGTGATAATAAACTAGGGTAGCTTTCCACCGGGCAGGATCCAGAGGAGATCAGATAAGATCCTGTTGGCTCAAGGGTCCCAAGGCCAAGAGCATGACAAGTTCATAACAATACCTGGCCCAGCTTAGGCTCGATTTTCTTTCATGTTTTGTATGCAAAGGAGCCAGGTTCTGCTGAGTTTTCTTGCTTACAACTTCATCCTCCACGTCCCACATCAAAACAGCAGGACTATTGATCACCATGATCCTCTATGCACAAAAACTTGCGGCATAGGAGCACAAGGTCTATTCTGATTTCATTACCTTCCTCCTCTGCATATGTTCAATTCAGATCAGGTCCTGATTTTTTTTTTCCTTCTGTGCTTTTAAACTATAAGAAGTGTCTAAGAAATGATGAAAAGCCTTAATAACGGCAAGCCGCCTTATTGATACTTCATTATTAAGTAGGCCGACTTGCAGCACATTATGAGCCCATTAGTGGCAATAACAAACCTGAGACACTCATTTGTTTCAATGAGCCACACGAAATATTAGAGATTAATTGACAGGGGGTGGGGGGTGGGAGGGGGCCTCTTTTTCCCAACCATTAATATTACAGAAAGTTCGGGAGGATGGAAACCATGGCGCACATTAATAAACAAACAGATAAATCTCCACAAAATCCACAGAAATGCAGCCAAACACACACACAAAAAAACAACAACAAAGCTAAAGTATAACAAAGGGCAGCCAAGAGATGGGAGTCACTGCATAAAACAAACAAAACAAGAGCAGGAATTGTTTAAATATTCCATGTGTAAATAGCAGCCAGAACGCAACAGAACAATAAAGTAATGAAGCCCTGAATGGGTCCTGCAACAATAAGAAACAGACGATGTGGCTGGGCCAATTGCTAAGCCTGCTTTAGAGTTGCCTTGGCGGCCGGCTGGTGTGTGTGTGTGTGTGTGTGTGTGTGTAGCTAGGATGGGCGGCTGAGACAGTTGGGATGCAGAGTTGCCGGGGGCGACGGGGCTGCTGACAGAGGCCAGTGTCCCAGAGCTCGGTGTTCTGATAATGAGGCCTTGCACACGCACACATATACACACACACACATACACACACGTACACACACAGGCCCAATGTGTATCCATAGACATGGCCCAGTTAGAACTACTAGAACAGACGGAACCGCTACACATCTTTACACATCGCCACAGCAAAGTGTCTATTCTCTGAAAAGCAATGGACAGTGTTAGTGCACATTCGAGGCACTTCAAATATACAGGGGCCATAAAGGGGTCTTTGGAACAGAAGACCACTTTTGGGGACATACACAATCAGGTATATAAAGGTATATAAAGGAGGTGCATAAATGTAGTTTTATTACTGTATATTATGATGCTTTATACTAAAGTACAGTAAGTCAGTTTTACAGTACAGCAAGCAGGTGTTTCCAAATTTTGGGGGTGGTATTGCAGGTCATTTGTAATAGTTCCACTGCAAAGGTGATTTTTATTTCTTAGACAATTCTAGTTTTTGTTCTCTCAGGCATTGCAATTTTATAAGAATTGCCATGTTTAAAATGAATTAAGGTGGAGTCTTAAAGGAAAAGATCTGTATGTGGGTGTCAGAGTGGGAGTGAGTGAGCACTCATCTGTAAAAGGTGAGCAATGCAGAAAAAGTTTTGGAACAACTGCAATACAGTATGTTGCAGTAAGGCACAATATTTTGTGGTGCTAATAAAGAGAAACAATACAGCACAGTGACTTATAATATGATAATATATTGTGAAAAATTTTGTGTTGTAATATTGTTGGAGCAGGTGGATTGGCGACTCAAAAGTGTCCGTAGGTGTGAGTGAATGTGTGTGTGTCTGTGTTGCCCTGTGAAGGACTGGCGCCCCCTCCAGGGTGTATTCCCGCCTTGCGCCCAATGATTCCAGGTAGGCTCTGGACCCACCGCGACCCTGAATTGGATAAGTGGTTACAGATAATAAATGAATGAATGAATGAATATTGTTGGAAGATGACACATTACATTATGGAGCGTAGTGATATGATACAATAAAATAGGGTACAGTGAGTGTATTTGTCATAATGCAGCATACAAGAGAGCGATATGAGAAGCTGTGAAATGATATGATATAATATAATATAGGATCACATGACCAAATGTACTGCAACAGTATGATACAAAGTAATACGACATCATATGATTGAGTATCATACAATGTGATATAATATCGGATGCAATTATTGGATACAGCATAATAGGGTATGCTGAAATATGACAAAATATACAGTAATATGAGACAATTTGTGCTTTCAACATTAACACGTTAACACATGATTAATCTGGGAACTTTAATACGTTCTTGTTTTTTTTTGTTTGTTTTTTTTCACGCAAATGAATCATTTTACCAAATTTGGCCACAACTTTTAGAATTTACTCATTTTACAGAGCCTAGTGAAGTATTAGCAATTTTATTAGGTGATGTACTAATAAGATACTACTGCTGAAGTCAGAAGGTAGATTATATTATTTTTTATGCTGAAATATGGATGGATTAAATCTCATTATATTCTCTCTCTCTCTCTCTCTCTCTCTCTCTCTCTCTCTCTCTCTCTCCCGCACGCACACAAACACACAAACAGTTGTTGCTAGATGTTCGTCTTGTCATTTATTTCTTGAACATGGAGATGTTTTATTTTCTGAATCAAAGCTTGTGTCCAAACGTCATTGTGTTTGATGTTAACTCTCTTTTGCTCAATGAATGAAGAGATTTGAATTCAAATATAAAAAAACTACTCTGAAATGTTATAATAAATAATAATAAATAAAATGTTTTCCTATAACCAGTTTGTCATGCATACCACTATACACATGTTCTTGTTTAATCTCCCTTGCAATAAAACAAGGAAATACTAGCACTTTCATCATGATGAATCACAGAATGTTGTTTATGTTTGTCAATACAGTGCAATATGCTGTGCTACAATATAAGATGGTATGTTGTAGTACAGTACACTGAAACAATACAATGTTACCATAAATAACAGGGAGTTATAACATGATATGACACAATATGAATCTTTGTGATGTAATGCAATATGACAAAATTTATGATTTTTTATTTTTGTCTGTACTTCTTAAAGACTATTACTCCTTTTACACATATTTAAATTTTAGAATCATAAACAATATGAAGATGTCATCTGGTTCTGTCTGTAGTTAAAATCTTCTTTATGTTGGAGAACTTGTTCTATAGGATAACATTCCTTTATTGTATAACAAATAACCCATTTTGAGTAGATCCATGTCTCCAAACCATAAGTCCAGAGTGCAGGAACACTACAGTTTTAGACATATGAGAACACTGTGAGTTAATATGACCTAGCATCGAACAAGGCCACATCCTCATTAGAAGAATAACACTAGAGCTTTACAGCTGCCATTTACCTGGAGCTCTGATTTAACATCCAGCTCACTCTGAATATGCTTCATGATTTTGCCACCTGCTCAGAATGTGTTTGTCTGCCCTTGCTCCTTCTCTCCTGCTTCCTGCTTTCCCATTAATAGCAGTAGTGGCATGGTTGGAATTCACGGAAAAGTGTGGTAAGGAGGAAGGAAAAGTCATTCATCAGACCACTTGCTAATTCTTTCTTCTCTATTCCATGTCTGACCTATCTGTGTCCTTCACACTCTCTCTCTCTCTCTCTCTCTCTCTCTCTCTCTAACTCTCTCTCTCTCTCTCTCTCTCTCTCTCTCTCTCTCTTCCTGGAGCTTGCCTTCACCTGGAGTGTGTAGCTGGGGTAGAGCTGAAGGTGTGTGTTTGTGTGGGGGGCGGGGGGGCTTGGGCGGAGCTGAGGGCCCAGCACATGAATATGCAAATGAGCCAGCGAACATTGAGAGCAGAGGTGCAGTCAGACAGGCCCTTGGTCTACACTGACGATAGAGACAGTAGGCCAGCGTCAGTGTTAATCACCACAAATTATCTTGTAAATAGCTTGTCTATCTATATGTCCAAATCTTTGTGGATGCTCCACAACTAACATTTATTCTGAAATGAAGGGATTAATTAGTAGTTTGTCCCATTTGGAAACTTTCAAGAAGGCTATACACTAGATATGTAAAGATACGATAGACAAATAGTTCCAGATAACAAACCCCACAGTAACTAATCTTATATACTCACAGACACACAGAATGATTACTCAATTAGGAACACAGTAGCACTTTGTAGTTCTACAATTAACAATTTGTTTTAAAACTCCAGAAGCACTGCTGTGCCTGATCCACATGTACACAACAGACACTAACACACCACCACCACGTCAGTGTCACTGCAGCACTGAGAAGTGTCCACCACCCAAATTATACCTGCTCTGTGGGAGGTCCTGACCTGACCATTGAAAAACAGGGTGAAAGGGAGCAAACAGAGATGGAATACAGTCTATATATATAATGTCACACTGCCCAAACATTACATCAGAATCAGCTTATATGTGTGTCTGCAGCAACACTGCTGTTATATTTTTGGAAGCAATCATTCCAAACTTTCAAACTGTAGTACTACACACACACACACACACACACACACACACACACGTCCTCTGCTTACACTCTCTTTTTTCGTTCTGACTCGGAAACACATGTGAACACATGGGTAGAAACACACACTCTCTCTCTCACACTCTCTCTCTCTCTCTCTCTCTCTCTCTCACACACACACACACAAACACACACACACACACACACACACACACACACACGGTTAAAGGTATTATGCTAATGCCTGCCCCCTGCTCTGTCACTGGAGAGTGAAGGCGAGCTGCTGGCTGCTCTGTTCGCCTTAGGGCCTCAACACACGCTCTGACAGAGCTTCCCCTGATAGTTAGGATTAGTCCAGCTTGTTTAGGTAAACCAGGGGAGAGAGAGTGAGAGACAGAGCAATTGAGTGAGCGAGCAGTTGTGTGTGTGTGTGTGTGTGTGTGTATGTGTGTGTGTGTGTGTGTGTGTGTGTGTGTGTGTGTGTGTGCGTGCGTACGTGTGTGTGTGTGTGTGTGTGAGAGAGAGAGAGAGAGAGAGAGAAGAGAAAGGGTGAAGGACAGAAAGTAAGAGGCAGAGAAGTTATTAGTGAAAAAGTGAAGGACAGATAGTCTGAGTGATAGAGTGAGAGAGAGCTGGAGCAGACAAAGAGAAAAGTCAAGGAGTGAGGGAGAGGAAGAGAAATGATGGAGGAAATGGAAGAAGGAATAAAGGATAAATAAAGAAGAAAACAGAGGGCAAAAAAGAGCTTGAGAGTGGGGAGTAGGAATTAGGAATACAGTGATGGGTGATATGGAGAGAGAGAGATTTTGGAATGAGAGAATAGTGAATGGGAAGATGGAAAGAGTGAAGGCATGTGAGAGAGAGAGAGAGAGAGAGAGAGAGAGAGAGAGAGAGAGAGAGAGAGAGAGATTTGTTAGAGCCAGATGCTTTTATCTCAACATAGACTCAGTGTGTGTTTGTCTCTGGTCAGAAATACAGACAAACATAAACATGTCATTAAAAAAACAGAGCTAGTGTGAGATTGGGACGAAATGCATCATCATAATAAGTTACAATCTGAAAACAGATGTGTCAAAAACAACATGTGTTGCGTTATACTTTTACACATCAGTGACACACACTGTGTGACTTTTAACACAGCCATATTCAGATATTTAACACTAGGACATGTTCCAGGGACAGTGTGTGTCAGAGATGATTTTTTCATCCCATTTTATATTTTTATTTGCTGTTTTGTAATTAGGATTTTAATCTGAACATTATACACAAACAAACATAACATTATGACCACCCCCTTGTTTCTAAGCTCACTGTCCATTCTCTCACCTCCACTGACCACACAGGAGCACTTAGTAGTTCTAAAATTACAGACTGCAGTCCATCTGTTACTATGCATTACTTGCCCCCCCTCATCATGTTCTTCAATGTTCAGGACACCCCAGAGGACCACCACAAAGCAGGTATGATTGATGCAGAGTGTTAGTTTGTGTTGTGCTGTTACACACAGATCAGACACAGCAGGGCTCCTGGAGTTTTTAACCCCTCATTGTCACTGCTGGACTGAGAATAGCCCACCAACAAAAAATATCCAGCCAGCAGCATCCTGTGTCCACTGATTAACACAAACTATGCAGCAACAGATGATCTACTGTCTCTACAAGGTGGACCAACATGGTAGGTGTGTTTAACAGAGTGGACAATGAGTGGACACAGTGTTTATAAACTCCAGCAGCACTGCTGTGTCTGGTCCACTTTTACCAGCGCAACACACATTACCACACCACCATGCCTGCTCTATGGTGGTCCTGTGGGGGTCTTGACCATTGGATAACAAAGTATGCAGAGCAACAATTTGGCTTCAGCTTGTAATTGTAGAACTACAAAGTGCTCCTGTCTGTTCAGTGCAACTGAGAGAATGGAGAGTGGAAACAAGGAGGTGGTCATAATGTTATGGTTAATCCGTGTACGTTATAGCTACTATATTGGCTATATTTTTAATCTTTACATATTTGGATGCTGCAACACTTTCTCAGTAGGTTTGCTATAATGTTTGCACATTTTCTATCAATCAGAGTTAATGAATCAGAGTTAATGAATCACTAATTGAAAATACTCAAAGCGTGTCATGTAAATAACTTGTCTGTGTGCCCAAGTCTTTGTGGATCTACTCCTCTGAGATGGCACACAATCTTCTCACATTAGTGTGAGGATTTAAGAGCATTCAACCACATCAACATTAGTGAAGTCTAGTACTGATGATGGATGATTAGAGTTGATGTACTGTCTTGTTTCCTTTGTTTAAGTGCAATACTACATTGGATGGCTACATACACAATCATTTTGACACGAAAGCACTACAAAAACACAATTTTCTTCGTTCTATAGAGATTAAGTAAAGAATTTAAAGTTTACAAAGAATTTTCATTTGTCTTCAGTCTGAAATCTATGTTGCTCAGTAGTCCATACATATTTCCAGCTCAACTAAGATGAATCATCAAAATGAGGGCAGTACCAAAAAAATGGAATGTTCCAACTACACATTAACTAGAGGGGGAAATGCTTCAAAATAATAAAAAGGAAAATATTCAGAGCTAATAAGCAAATACAGTATTTGTAACAAATTACATTTAAACAACATTTTAAGAACAAAACAAATAATGGTTCTTACTACAAACCAGATTCCAAAAAAGTTGGGACACTGAACAAATTGTGAATAAAAACTGAATACAATGATGTGGAGGTGCCAACATCTAATATTTTATTCAGGATTGAACACAGATCAAAAGTTTAAACTGAGAGAATGTATCATTTCAACAAATCCCAGGCCATTTTTTACCACTGTGTGGCATCCCCCCTTCTTCTTACAACACTCAACAGACATCTGGGAACAGAGTAGACCAGTTTCTCAAGTTTAGAAATAGGAATGCTCTCCCATTCATGTCTAATACAGGCCTCTAACTGTTCAGTCGTCTTGGGCCTTCTTTGTCGCACCTTCCTCTTTATGATGCCCCAAATGTTCTCTATAGGTGAAAGATCTGGACTGCAGGCTGGCCATTTCAGTACCCGGATCCTTCTCCTACGTAGCCGTGATGTTGTGATTGCTGCAGAATGTGGTCTGGCATTATCTTGTTGAAAAATGCAGGGTCTTCCCTGAAAGAGATGACGTCTAGATGGGAGCATATGATGTTCTAGAACCTGAACATAGTTCTCTGCATTAATAGTGCTTTTTCAGACATGCAAGCTGCCCATGCCACAAGCACTCATGCAACCCCATACCATCAGTGATGCAGGCTTCTGAACGGAGCGTTGATAACAACTTAGGTTATCCTTGTCCTCTCTGGTCCGGATGACATGGCGTCCCAGTGTTCCATAAAGAATTTCAAATCGTGACTCATCTGACCACAGAACAGTCTTCCATTTCACCACACTCCATTTTAAAAGACACCTGGCCCAGTGCAAACGTCTGAGCTTGTGGAGCTTGCTTAGAAATTACTTCTTCTTTGCACTGTAGAGTTTCAGCTGGCAACAGCGGATGGCACAGTGGATTGTGTTCACTGACAATGCTTTCTGGAAGTATTCCTGAGCCCATTCTGTTATTTCCTTGACAGTGGCATTCCTGTTTGAGGTGCAGTGACATTTAAGGGCCCGGAGATCACGAGCATCCAGTAGAGTTTTATGGCCTTGACCCTTACGCACAGCAATTGTTCCAGATTATCTGAATCTTTTGATGATGTTATGCACGGTTGATGATGATAACTTAAAAGTCTTTGCTATTTTACACTGGGTAACATCATTCTGGTATTGCTGCACTATCTTTCTGCGCAACAATGGTGGAATTGGTGATCCTCTTACCATCTTGGCTTCAGAGAGACACTGACACTCTGAGAAGCTCTTTTTATACCCAATCATGTTGTCAATTGACCTAATTAGTGTTAATTGGTCTTCCAGTTGTTCGTTATATGCTCAATTACCATTTCCCAGCCACTTATTGCTACTTGTCCCAACTTTTTTGGGATTTGTTGACACTGTGAAATTTTGAATCAACATATTTTTCCTTTAAAATGTTACATTTACTCAGATTAAACTTTTGATCTGTCATCTATGTTCTATTACGAATAAAATATTGACATTTGCCATCTCCACATCATTGCATTCAATTTTTATTCACAATTTGTTTAGTGTTCCAACGTTTTTGGAATCCGGTTTGTATTAGTCCTGGATGACAAGCACCATTCCAATTAATCTGAAAAGTCTTCAGACGCTTTTACTTTTTTACCATTTTATATCCCATTTGGAGATGATCCTTCTGTTTTATGATCTTTGAGATGTTTCTGCACCTTATTTGTAAATTCTTTTGATCAAACATGATTTAGGAAGACACACACCTCTCTATATAAAGTCTGGTCTCACTGCTAACAATGAATTTCAGAGCAAAATCCAGAATGGTATGCTATAGAGAGTGGATCAGACACAGCAGTGCTGCTGGAGTTTTTAAGGACTGCATCCACTCACTGTGCACTCTGTTAGACACACGTACCTCCACCTTGTAGACAGTATCTGTCCTTCATCAGTGGCCAAGGATGCTGTAGGCTGGAGTTTTGGTTGGTGGAGTATTTTCAGTCCAGCAGGGTTTTAAAACATCCAGTAACACTGCTGTGTCTGATCCACTCGTACAGCACAACACACACTAACCCACCACCATCACGTCAGTGTCACTGAGGAACCGAGAATGATCCACCCTGCTCTGCTGTGGTTCTGTGTGGGTCCAGACCATTGAAGAACAGGGTGAAAGGGGGCAAACAGCATATAGAATACAATATGTAGAGCAACAGATGGCCTCCAGTATGTAATTATATAACTACAAAGTGCTCCTGTACTGTCAGTGGAACAGCTTAATATTCGCATGAGCCTATCAACAGTTGGGCTAGCTAGCCCTGTGAGCAGAGAGATGTAGAGAGGGGAACCATTCTATGCAACCCAGAGTTACAGCTGAGGCATCATCAGGGATCAAATGTGTGATCTCCTGGTGAAAGGCCAAGGTTTATATAGTTTAAATAAGCCATGTTTAACACTGAAGCATAACAGATCAGTCATTCCATGATTAAATATCCCGGATAAAGAGCACAGTAGCCAGTTAGGTCAGTGCTCCTTAATACAAACACAAAAACACAGAGCAAACAGACAAAGCCCTGAAATGCATTTCAAATGAAAGTCCGCAAGAATGTCGCCATGGTTACAGCCAGTTTCCGGTCAGGGTGTCAGCTGTGGTTCAGAGACGTATAACACTGTTTCCGAAGCAGATGGATGTGGTAAACAATACAGGGAGATTACACTGAAGCGCCTACAGGAGCTGCTGTAGGCAAATCCCTACTGTGTCCACAGCTACAGGCTCTGTCACTCTCACAGACACACACACACACGCAAACACAGATCTGCTCACATGCCACATAATTAATGGGCGAAATAGCTTAAATCATTAAAATAACCAAGAATTTGCCGGTGCCACATGGTACAGGATACTTTTCTTTAACCAATGAAGGGATGTTAGTCATTTTGTGCTCCGTTCAAATTGATATCCACCGTCCAGCCACAGGCAATGTCACCATGTAAGTCACGAGGCGACCATTTTCGAATAATAAGCCGAATTAGCAATGCAGATGGACTGGGGATTTTTTTTTTGTCCCGTGGAAGAAAAAGAAAAGAACACACCATGGTTCACCCTTAAGTCTTGGATTCTTGCAGAAGGACTGTACTGATAACAAACACACTCTGAAGGGTTTACCTGAGAATTTATTTATTTATTTATTTTCAGGGTGTGGCATTGGGAAATGGTTGGAAACAGAGGGTTCGATTCCAGCTCCGGGTGACTGTCTGTGAGGAGTTGGTGTGTTCTCCCCGTGTCCGCGTGGGTTTCCTCCGGGTGCTCTGGTTTCCTCCCACAGTCCAAAAACACACAATGCAGGTGGATTGGCGACTCGTAGGTGTGAGTGAATGTGTGTCTGTGTTGCCCTGTGAAGGACTGGCGTCCCCTACAGGGTGTATTCCCGCCTTGCGCCCGATGATTCCAGGTAGGCTCTGGACCCACCGTGACCCTGAATTGGATAAGCGGTTACAGATAATGGATGGATGGATGGATTGTTCTACTTTTTTTTTTTTTAAGTGCGGCTTATGTGCATGTGGAAGTGATGTTTTTACTGGAACATTCCTGGCCCGGTATTAATGACACCTCTGCGCTCCTATCTGCTTTGAGCAACGTTTGAACCTCCCCATTAAACGGCTGACCTCTGACTCCAGGTTCACCCAGCCGGCATGCAGGTCCCTGCTCAGGAAAAAAAAGACAGAGAAGGAGAGCAAGAGAATTGTAGAATAAATAAAGAAGAAAGGGGTGGTGATTATCCTTTTGGTACCACTAACCCCCCACCCCACCCCACACCACCACTACCAACACCACCACAAAAGGAAGATGAGGGACTTTTATTCAGGGATGTGATGAGTAAGAGAGCGAGAGAGAGAGAGAAAGAGAGAGAGAGGGGGGGGGGATCTGATTTGACTGAGTGAAGCAATTCTTTTTGATGAGGCTCAGAAGACAAGTCATTTCCTCCGGGCCAGAAAAAAAAATGTAAACGAACACATCAACCAACTTGCTTTATCTGAGAGATTAGAGCACTACTGGACATATCAGTAACACCAACACCATGCCGGTGTGCCCTGAGAGTTCACACAGGTCCAAGAGAGCAGGAACCATTCAAGGTGTAGTATAATGGGAGAAGAAAAGGAATGCGAAGAGAAGAGAAGAGAAGAGAAGAGAAGAGAAGAGAAGAGAAGAGAAGAGAAGAGAAGAGAAGAGAAGAGAATGGATTTGGAAAGGAGAGGAGAAGAGGACAGGACATGAGAAGAATTTGAACACAAGAAAATCAATTTAACAAGGAGAAATCAATTTAAGTACAAAAGAAAAGAACAGAATAGATTTAGACAAGAGAAGAGAAAATATGAGATCATGTAACAGAAGGTAATAGGAGAAATCCTGTCAAATACAAGAAAAACAGAATGGAGTTGTAGAAGCGAAGAGAAGAGAACAGAAGGAAATCTGAAAAAAAACAACAAGTTCAGTTAAGCAGAAGAGAGCATAACATAGAAGAGAAGAGAAGAGAAGAGAAGAGAAGAGAAGAGAAGAGAAAAGAAAAGAAGAGAAGAGAAGAGAAGAGAAGAGAAGAGAAGAGAAGCCGTGAAGGGGTCTCTTGGGCTGAAGGCCGTGGAGGCCCAGGGGTGATGTCAGCCTATTAAACTGATTTCACAGGTTCCCTTAACGAAGCCACTTGCCAGTTAAAGGGCAGGAAGCGTCCCGTTTCACTGTTTTATTTTTTCACTCTTCCCTTCGAGCGGGGTGCACGTGAGACTTATTGAAAGCTCCTGACAAACAGGCGAGAAGAAGGGCAGCTGGAAGGGCAGCCCTCTCAGGACCCCGACACAGGCTCGCCGGAAACACAGGTGGTATAAAACGCCAGCCTTGAGCTCTTAAACCTCTTTCTCTCTCTCTCTCTCTCTGAAGAAACTTGATACTGACTGTTGAGATACAGGAATCATATGGTGCCTCTTAACATGGTGCTTTTGCTCCAGAGTTTATCTCTAAATACAGCTAACATGAATCATGGATCTAAAGAGAATCTAATGCACATAGCATATGTATGGTATGACATTGTATACCTTTTCATAAAGTTGCTCCTAGTATTTTAAAATGGCCGACACTAAGGGTGTGACACTAAGTGCCTATTTACACCAAGTCTGATGCATTTTTTTTGTCAAAATACTTATTGGATGATGCTAAAAGGGGTAGAAGAAATGGATTAATTGAGGATTCCTTCCTGTAGGATGAATGATGATATTATCATTTAGATTTAAGCACTGCAACTAATGATGCACATGCTAGGTTCACCCCATTCTACAGAAGAGACAACAAAATAGGGAGATCCAGCACTTCGTTCAGGATCTAAATCTGGATAAGGAGCTGTTCTGAAGGTATATCCATAGTTCAATGGAGAACTTTGAGGCTCTGCTTCTGCGTGTTGCTCTTCTCATTAAAAAGGATTATATTTTCATGAACCCCTGCATATTTCAATGTCAGCCTATTGCTTGTTCTATAAGCTTTTGTGTTCTGCTACAAACAAGATGTGTTGTTCTGCCACCATCTTGATGCTTGGCCTGCAACCATGACAACGGAACTCTGTGTGAAACACACAATTAATACATGCATGTTTGTTTTCAAAATTGACATGAAAATTTGCAGGACTGTGTGTAAATAGGCCTTAAATCTGCAACTGCTAATGTAACTGACTAGTGAATTCTAGTGTCATTCCGACCAGCCAATATTAAATCATGGCCTGGCACATGGATCAAAGGTCTAGATTTGAAGACCTGTGCCATAGACTGCCATAGTACAATGCTGGATGCATAGGCTACATAGGTTCATCATTCAATTTCTCTGAACAGTTCTTGTTCCGGGTTGCAGTGGATCCGGAGCTTACCTGGAATCATTGGGTGCCAGGCAGGAACACATCTTGGACAGTTCCCCAGCCCATAACAGGGCATACATCCATGCATTCACTCACACACTCACACCAATGTGGCAATTTTACGCAGCCATCCCCCGACCAACATGTGCTTTGGATTGAAACCAGAGCACTTGGATGAAAACCTATGCAGGCACAGGGAGAACACACCAAACCGCTCACAGACAGTGACCCTATGCCAATTTTCAACCACAACCCCAGGGCCCTGGAGTGGTTTGATGGTGACACAACCTGTTGGGCCATGTCCAAGCCACATATATTCATATATTACTGTTTAGATTTGAAAAGTCCTGTCTAATATACATTTCCCTTGTATATCTTTATTTTTCTGTCCTCAGGAACACGATCTTCATTGTTTGCTCTGCTCTCTTTGCCAAGACCAGTCACTTGGGTCCTCCCTGAAGCATATGTGGGAACAGGTGTTCTGCTCGGAAAACTCAATCCTTCAACGATTCAATCCCTCAGTGACGGATTCACTGCAGCATTCCACACAGAACTGACTTGTGCTAAGTGTCTGAGCTCCACCTTTACTCTGCTTCAGAAAGGCACAATGACCTGTAATCACAGTAATGTGTGTGTGTGTGTGTGTGTGTGTGTGTGTGTGTGTGTGTGTGTGAGTGAGAAAGAGAGATAGTGAGAGAGATGGAGGGAGAGAAAAAGTGTTATAAGGTGAGTGGACTTGGTGGATGGAATCGTTATGAGCTCTATTATCAGGCTCTACAGGGTGTTGCTCTGCCACTACTGAGATACTGAATGAAAAAAATGTACAAACAACACCATTAGCCTCACCGCACACACACAGACACACACACACACAGATAGAGCCACATGATGTATTTCTTACTTTGTGGGACATTTCTATGTGGTTGGTGTGGTGTAGTGGTTAACTAGTAATCAGTTGCCTGCTTAGGTTAAGAACACCACAGCTACATAAATAAGATGCTTTGGGCAAAACTCTTACCACTGCATTAGCCTACCTACTTTTACATGCTTAAAGGTAAGTTTCCCAGACAAGGATTAAGCCTAGTACTGGGCTACACAGCAAGATTGTGATTCCAGGACTAGACTTAATCCGTGTTTTGGAAACCGCCCCTAAATGTGTAAATTATTGATTTAATTCAAATGTCATGTTTTAATTAATTTAAATTAACCTCCCTCTAGTACATTGTCAAAAAAACATTGTCACTGTGGTTTTCTCTCATATACAGGTACATATACAGTACCTTAAGTTAGGGAACATAATTTTACTTTATTCTATTATCATGGTAGATTTTAAAATTGTATTGATTTCATACACCCCACTTCATCTCTAGGACTATATTCATTCATTCATTGTCTGTAACTGCTTCTCCAGTTCAGAGTTGCAGTGGGCCTACACGAATTCACTGGGCTCAAGGTGGGAACACACCCTGGAGGGGGCACCAGTCCTTCACAGGGTGACACACACTCACATCTACACTGTAAAAAAAACTCTGCCATGGTTGCCAGAATTTCACCGTAAAATATATGGTCATGTTTTTGCCAATCATACGTTTTACATTTAAGAACTGTTTTGTTTACAGTACATTTCTGTTAAAAACAGATATACACTGTAAAAAAAAACATAGTATTTACATAAAAATAACAAAGAAACACTGATTTGCCATAAAAACAACAGTAAATTGTGTGACAAATGAGAAAATGGAGAATGAGATATAGCCATATGTAGATATAGCCAAACTGCATCCTATATTCAGCCCCTAAAAGAAGATATTGCCGTAAGGACCAAAGAAATATGTAGTATCTGGGTGCCAGGCTCCAGCACTCGGAACACAGGCTGATGGTGAACTTTCCAGACCAACACACATCTCATCACAACATGCACAGAAACAATCCCCCCAATGTAACCAAAAATTAAAAAGTCTCAAAGGCAGAGAAAAACAAAGAAACTCTGAAAATCACAGAAAACATGGAAAAGCAAGGCATGCTGGGAGCTCCCGAATGAGTCCTTGGACACTTGTACCACCGCTAATGGTTTGTGCGTTTAACAGTGAAATAATGCATTTTTTACAGTAAAGACATGTAAATATTTGTATTTTGGCTTATAAAAGTATTTACGGTATTTCACTGTTACAGAAACTGTTTTCAACACTTTTAGAGTTTACAGTAATTTACTGTACTTTTCCACTGTAAAATTCAATGAGTTTTTGGACCATGGGACCCCGAATAAATCCACATGAATACAGCAAACTCCTCAAAGAGAGGGTCTCGAACTGCTGTGCCATCGTGCCACCCAAGACTTATATTGTTCTTTTTTATTTCACACAATTCTATAATGAAAGCTTACAAATATTCACCTCCCTTTCTGGAGAAGAGAATGTAATATAGCTTTAGGGAACACAACTGGACATTAAAACTGCTGTTGTGCTTATAAAGGTACACACAATGTTTGTACATTTAGTAAACAATGATATACCTCAAGGACTGGCGTCCCCTCCAGGGTGTATTCCCGCCTTGCGCCCAATGATTCCAGGTAGGCTCTGGACCCCCCGCGACCCTAAATTGGATAAGCGGTTACAGATAATGGATGGATGGATGGTTGATATACCTCTAATGGACCTTTTTTTCATAGGTAATTTAAGACAAAACCTATTGTAGTTGTAAATTTGAAGGTTTATATCAGTTTTTCAAAGTAAATTTATTAAAGTGCAATATAAGAATTGAGTAATTTAAATGAGTAATTTAGGGGTCTTATTTCATTCACTTAGAATTTTGCCTTCATTGTATACGTTTCATTCATTCAAAGCAGATTGTACAAGTTTGCGCTTCAGTTTGCTACATGCAAACCTATGGTGGGTTTGTTGCACTGTTCTCAGAATCACAATCGTACAGTATGCCTTGAAATCTGAATTGTACTTGTAAACCATGAATTGTAAATGTTTTACCATTTGTGAATGTAAAAGTCCTGCACTCATCTCTGGACTGTAAGCGTACAGCCAAAGTGGTAGTTCTCTTCTATACAATACTGGAAGTAAGCATAGTTGCCTGCTTCACACTCTTCTCTGTGCATGCTGGTTTTGTTATACTTGTGAAACAAAGATTACTGTAGCTAATTTACTAATTGACACTATACCTACACTAACTTTAACCTCAGTAACCAAAATGATTCATGTCACTTTAATGTTTCACATTAAAATACCAGTTTTTGTAAAATAAAAAAATAAATGTATATATATATATAATAAAATAAATAAATATATATATATTTATTTTATATATTTTTTTTTTAACCCACAACCCCAGGTCCCTGGAGCTGTGTGACAGCCACACTGCCTGTTGTGCCACCATGCCACCCTAATGTCAGTATTTTCTCTTTAAAGGCTATGATAAACATAGTACTTAGTTCAGTATAGTTTCAGTGTATTATGACACTTTTTTCCATACCAACCATAAAACATCACTAGTAGTATGCCGATGTCTCTGTAGTTAACTCTGTAGTAACACCATAAAAGATGAAGCAAATATATTCTACATTTAACGAGAATGTCTATGGCTATTGGGAATTGCAGTTCTCTCTGGTTCGTTTACCTTCAGAAGCTCAGCGTCTTTAATGGTGGAACAGTATGCTTGAGTAGAACAACGACTGTTGTTTGTATGTGGCTGAAGTTGAACTTTTCTGTACATTTTAAGTCACTGTTAGATTTACCACATAATCTAATTTGTAACTTGAATTGTTTAGTGTTGTAGAATGCACTTAGCAGTCTCCCAAATTAAGAGTGGGTTATATACTCTATATAATATATATAATATAATATATATAATATACTCTATTATATACTCTTGCAGCTGGCAGCAGAGAGCGGCTGAAACACTGCTCTTTTTTTAATGTGTACTGATGACGTATCAGGTTCTTGAAGGGTTGTCCTGTTTCGTAGGGGAAGATTTTTAACTACTACACCCTGTAAATTAGTTCCAAGGAGCAAGATATGACTCGAAAACAATGGGTAGATTTAAAATTACTTACACCACTAAAGAACCAATTCAACGGAGAACCTGCTGCCTGCTTCAGAGTTTCTGTTGGAACTCTATAGTGTATGAAGGTTTACGATTTCATTTTGACTCAGACACACTGTCCAACATCAGCTCAGTGTTGACTAGACCCCAGTGCAGACAGTGCTCTGTATCAGCAGCTCATCAAAGAGAGGAAGCAAACGCGCCACTAAAAGTTCCCCTCTCTCTGCCTTGTGGCTCACTTCGCAGGAGGCCAGACACTTTAATGTCCTGCTAGTTAAAGCTGACTAAGGCCTTCATATCGGCTCCAGGAGAAAATCAACAGCACTTCAAAAGGGTCCACTTCAAACGTGACTTTGCATGAATGACAACAGCAGCTCTTAATATTAAGTTTATGACAAAATATGCAGCAACTGCCTGTTTAAACAGGATTAAAAGCGTGCGGCCCGAGCGCTGTTTATAGTGCAGAGGGAAAACACAAATGTGTGTGTGTTTGTCTGTGTGTGAGAGAGAGATATGTGTTGGGGGGTGGGGAGTGTGAAGGAGGGTTGGTGGCAGCGACTGAGCTTTGTTTTAATTGTAGGTGAAAAAAAGCAAGGCAACGCTACTCGTTAGACACTCACTTTGAATCCCACAACATGCTACATTTCCATTTCAGATGAGAACGCAGCTGGTGGCCAGACAGGCAAAAATGAGCCACTCAAGTCTTCACCAAGGCAGATATAAAGAGATATCAGTGATTCCGACTCACCTGAACAAAACACTCTGCAATATCTCCTGATCATTTCCAGCATTTGTGATTTCTATATGTTAAAAGCTGCTTTTGATCAGTAACACAAAGAGCTTATAACATACTTTTACTGTCACAAAACAAAACCTTGCATCTCAAAAAATTATACAGTGTGTAGGTCTACAATAAGAAAATGTTAGAGACCACACACATATAGTTTTTAATTTCCAATTTGGATTGTAAGCAGCAAAAGATCTAATCAACTTCAAAGACTGAACTGTGTGTATAAATAATACTTTAGATAACAGCTTTTCCAAAGAAGTGTATATCATTGTAACAAGGCCTTATCTTGAACTATTACAATTTATTTATCTAATTATATTGGTCTATTAATTTGGAAATGTGAATTTATAATGTCTGCACTGATCAGAAATAACATTAAAATAACCTTTTTTTTTTTACACTGATTGTTCATCTTATCAGCTCCACTGACTGCATAGGAGCACTTTGTAGTAATACAGGCTATGCCTATCTTGGTAGCCCCTAAAATCCACTTTTCCATGGATACAACCACCACGGCATATTTCTTTACAACTACATTTTTTGAGCTTGTTTAAACATTGTATTTGAACAAATTAATTACCTATTACTCTAAAGGCTTTGTGGAACGGGAGGTGAATTATGATATTATTAGGTAATATTATTTCTCCACCCATGGGGTACATGGTCAAATAAATTATTATTAAAATACTGTTAACAGTTGTTTGCATTTATAATCAATACAATGAAGTGTAGTTAATACAAGTAGAGAGTTTTTTTTTTATTTTAAGGATGCCCCTACACTCCACATCTGGAAATAAGTTAAACCCACAACAGCTCATATCTGTTGATCAAAATAACAATTTAATTCCAAGAAATACTCAGCCATGGTACTGACTGCTTATGTCACCCATCTCATAGATGGATGGATGGATAGATGGATAGATAGACTGGCAATTGTTGCCAATATATTGATGTGAACATTTCAATCAGTAAACTTAGCTTAGTTACATAGCTGTATTACATTAATGTACACTGATGCAAAGTAATTCACGCATAACAATATTAGCATAATTAACTATGTTATTACTGCGTATCTCCAACATATAACTATACTTTGTTTAACTCTAGTAACTCTTTAAACAATCTATCTATAAACTTTAAGTATTATTATTATTAATAGCTGTAACTTAATGGTATATGATTTAATTATATGTAATTTGGGATAATTTTTTTTTTCTTTTGTCTGTCATTAAATGTTTACATTTTATAAACAGTGACAGAAAAGGAGATTAAAGAACAACAAATATATATTAATATCATTGTCCAAAAAAAAAAATCTTCCCCATTGTTTTTTTTTTTCTGTATCATTTGAAAATGGAATATATCCTTTGCGCTGTGGGATACTTTCATAAAGGATGGATCAATAGAGTTGACTGGCAAAAAAAGCAACAGCTTTTACTGTATCCTGAAAAATTCAGAAGATTTTTGTAAAATTAATGTAATCTAATATATGCATTAATGTAAGTTAAATCTAAAATGTATCCCCACACTACTAGAGATGCCACTTCTAAGACAGAAGGTTTATGACAGGTGTGATGTCATGAAAAGGCAACACAGCTCCCAATGTGGGTTCACTTGCAGGGTCTGACTCTCCTCAGACAGTATTCCCCATGCTCCTCTCTCTCTCTCTCTCTCTCTCTCTCTACTATGCTAATACATGGGCCCTCCCCCTCCTGCTACCTAACCCCTATAAAAACAGCACAAAGACGGCCGTTTAGGCTTAAAAGACTTGCACAAACAAAAAAGGAAAGGGGAGATAAAACAAGAAGAGTTGGGAAAATGAAAGTAGTTGTGGGGAAAAGGAGGAGAGATCAGTGCGGTTGGGGTTGGGGTGGGGGCGTGTTATGGGAAGGGGGCTGCTAAGGTCCAGGGTAAAAGAAGAGGAAGTCAATTATGCATTCTGAAAACCCTGGTCGATGTGGGCCCCTGGGGACCCGGCTGCGCACCTCAGGATCAGTAAATAATTGACAGATAATATTAATTGGCTGTGGATTAGTGAGCAAGCAGAGTATCGGGTCATTAATATTTGATCAGAAGATGATAGGCACGCCTGGCAGGGGATGGGAGGGGCAGCTGGGCCTGATTTGTTGATTAGGGCCCTGTAAAAAGAAAGAGAAAGAAGAGAAAAGGATGTGAGGATGTAGGGACACATGGAGAGATAGAGAGAGATAAACAGAAAGAAAGTGAGAGAATGAAAGAGAGCAATAAAAAGGATAGCAAAAAAATGGAAATGGCATGAGGTAGACACAGGAAAAAAGAAAAAGAATAATGTTCTTTAACATAAATGGGAAAGAGGCAGATGTGGGCACTGAGAAGAGAAAAAGGGAGAAACTGAGGAAGATAAGAGAAAAGAAAAGGAGAGAGAATTTTGATGCCACTTTTAGCACAGATGTTACAGCAGGAAAATTACACATACACACACACACACACACACACACGTTTTCTCAAACTCATCGCATCTCTTACAAACTCCCGCCAGGACACTGACGATAAAAAAAAAACAATCAAAGGTGGCTTGAAAGTCAGCTTATTCCTTCCTTAACTCACTTTGTGTGTGTATGTGCGCGTGTGTGTGTGTGTGTGTGTGTGTGTGTGTGTTTGTGTGTGTGTAATTTTACTGCTGTATCATTTGTGTTAACAGTGGCATCAAAATTCTCTCTCTCTCTGAGTTAAGGAAGGAAAAAGCTGACTTTCAAGCCACCTTTGATTGTTTTTTTATTAGCGTCAGTGTCCTGGCGGGAGATTGTAAGAGATGCGATGTGTTTGAGATGCGATGTGTGTGTGTGTGTGTGTGTGTGTGTGTACTGATCTTCTCTGGATGTCGGGGAGGAGTCTCGACTGATCATAGTATTTGTGTGATGGGCTGATTTGAGTGGAAATCTTCCAACGGGCCCACATGTGTATCTCCCTCTCTCTCTCTCTCTCTCTCTCTCTCTCTCTCTCTCTCTCTCTCTCTCTCTCTCTCTCACTCACTCTTTACCCACCCCTCCACACACACACCCCAGCACTGCACTCCTGCAGGCTAATTAAAGTGTTGGAGGGAGAGAGCACGGTGTGTGTGACAACACAATGAGAGAATGGGGAGGAGGGAAGAGAGAAGACAGTGAAGGCCCAAATCACAACAATAACTCAGTGCTGCCTCCATCTACCATATGCTGTGGTTTGTTGCCTGAAATCCCCAGAAGAAGCGCTGATTGCAGGCCAGGCAGCAGAGGGCTGACCGCTTCCTCTGTGACCGTGTCTCTTAAAGCCTGATCCTCCAAGTCCCCAAGGCTTTCTCACGCCTATTGTTTACCCACGACAGCTCTCTGACAATTACATACACCATCTACATCCTCCAGTGCCATCCACTGCTCCATTTCTCCTCAGACCTGCACACAATGTGAATGGTCACTGAACAATATCAGAATGATATTTATTTTCTATGGCCACTCAAAATAGTGTTAAAAAGAAAACTCCCCATAGGGTTAATTCCTGCTCACTCCATTCAGGTACTCGTCTTTTCAGGTACTAGCCTGGAAAAATGATTTTATAATATAGGAACCTTTGGCTCTGGGCACATTTTAACATCTATTAAAATCAGTACATAAACAATGCTATTTGCATAAAATGAATAAAAACATGATTTTTCTACATCATTTGAATACAGCAGCTGTCTTTCACATTATGTGAATATTTCATGAAGAATGGACCAATAGAAAGACTCCAAAACTACCAGGAATACAATCTCTTTACTTTCATTTCAATTGAAATACATTTTTTCCTTCGCCTACAAAGTTACTATTTAGATACATGTTTTGGACAGCGTTGATATGCAAAAAATATATATATTCTCTGCAAGAAATGTGTACTTTGTTCACTTAAAATTTCAACAAATTATGTATAAATTACTGCCCATTGGATAAAGATCATATTTAAAAAATATGATTTGGAGTTGGTGTGTTCTCCCCGTGTCTGCGTGGGTTTCCTCCGGGTGCTCTGGTTTCCTCCCACAGTCCAAAAACACACGTTGGTAGGTGGATTGGCGACTCAAAAAGTGTGTGTGTGTGTTGCCCTGTGAAGGACTGGCGCCCCCTCCAGGGTGTATTCCTGCCTTGCGCCCAATGATTCCAGGTAGGCTCTGGACCCACCGTGACCCTGAACTGAATAAGTGGTTACAGAGAATGAATGAATGAATAATAGTAGTAAATACAATGAATAATCTGGGTAAGAATAATATTATTTTTATAATATCTGGTAACATTTCACTGAAGGTCAAAGCTAACATGGCTTCATAACACTTACATAAATAAGCCTTTTATGAAAACTTGTCAGGACCCCACATAGCAGGTATTCCTGTGGAAGATCCTTCTCGCTGCAATGACACTGAGGTGGTGGTGGTGTGTTAGTGTGTTGCATTGGAACGATTGGATCAGACACAGCAGTGTGGCTGGAGCTCTGCAATCCACCTTGTAGGTGTAAAGTTACAGACAGCAGTTCATCTGTTGCTGCACAGTTTGTGTTTAGTACTTCATCAGTGAATGCAGGGCGAGAAAACAAACTGTACAGAGCAACAAATGGAAAAAAGATAGATAGACAGATTGATAGATACTTTATTGATCCCAGAGGGAAACGCAAGAACAGTTTGTAATTGTAGAACTACAAAGTGCTCCTGTTGAAAGTGGAGCTGAGGAAATCAACAGTGTGGAGTGTAGAAACAAGAAGGTAGACATAATGTTATGGCTGATTGGTTTATAAAAGTTAATTGTATCATACTCCAGTCTGCTTTACTCAATTTCAGCTGTGACACCTACTGCTTATTGGAAAAAACCTTTGCAGATGTTTATGTAGGTTCTCATGTAAGTGTCATGGAGCATTATGTATAAAGGCCTAAAATAAAGCGTTACAATATTAATAAAGTAATTATTGCAATCCAATTGTTTGGATTACATATGCTGAAACAATGCTTGATACATGCCTTCAAAACTTTATGAAGGTTTGCAACCTTCCCTTTGGAGAGGCCCAACCTACAGGTGGCCCACTGATAACAGTGAGTATGTGTAGAAGAACTGAAAGTTCCTGCTAGTTTGGCAGTGTTTACCTGGGAGAGCTTTTCTCTTACAGTGTGCCTCAGTAGAGGCCCGTGGTAACAGGTATTCCCAGAAGCAGACGGCCTACTCTGGTGAGATTGTGTTCATCTACACGATATAGATTATGCCTTAGAAGCAAAGAGTAGTATGTTTAGACAGTTTCTTGATAAGGTGTTGAAGGGAATAATAAAAAAAATGGATAAATTGCCGTAACAGATCTAAAATCAACAATGTGTCATATCATTACAAAAGTGTGATATAAATATGATAGTTTTTACAGTTGATAGTTTTTTTATGTTTGAGTATTGGTAGTATATCAAAACTGTAAATGGTTTAATGTAGTATGATTCCATCTGTAACTAATTGTTTTATATTTTATTAAATCATTCATTCATTCATTCATTGCCTGTAACTGCTTATCCAGTTCATAGTCAGCTCTGTACCCACTGCGACCATGGGCGCAAGGCAGGAACACACCCTGGAGGGGGCACCAGTCCTTCCCAGGGCGACACACACCCACACCTATGGACACTTTTGAGTTGCCAATCCAACTACCAATGTGTGTTTTTGGACCATGGGAGGAAACCCACGTGGACAGGGGGAGAACATAGCAAACTCCTCACAGACAGTCTCCCTGGAGCTGTGTGACTGTGACACGACTGTTGCACCACTGTGCAGCCCTTATTTTATATTTTAATTTAAAAAAAAGAGCTTTTGTATTCATTAAAACAACTATTTTAGTTTTGCTGAATTTTCTTGTTTTTCTCTAAGAAAGAATGGACTCAATTCATCAAATTGGCCCAAATCATTCCAGCCAGAATCTTGAATTGCTTCTGAATTGAATCATCAAACACTACAACTGGGGATTTTTGTTCCAACTGATGTTTTTATGGTCCAGTACTGCTAACAAATATAAGCATGTTATCAGATATCTATAATAACAGAAGGCTTTGCATTGCCTGACATTGTCCTTATTTTACTGTAATAAAATCATAATTATGCTTTATGAGCTTTAATAACACTCTCTTGATGCAGTTCAGAGAATCAGACCCCTCGCCCAGAGCCAACTAGCAACTCTGTTTTGAACTCTGTATGACATACCATTGCCTCAGCTGCATTTCAGTTCAAGACATTTAATGGTCTCCTGAACATCATATGACCTGAGCGACTTGGGCATTTATGTGGGGCTAACACACAAAGGAAAACACTAGGAAATGTGGGACAAGAGCAGGGTACTTGGTAGTTTGTAATGGCCAAACTCTTAATCACACCAAATCATGTACATTACCATGGCCTGTGTTAAAAATGCAAAAGATAACATTGAATTAATGTATTACAATTGAAATTAATATAATTTGTCTGATTTTGCACAAATTTGACCCTAACAATTTTTTTAATGCAAAAAGAGTGTTTGAGTGTGTTTGTTGTAGATATGTGAGCAGAATAGTACATTTATTATTTTCAATAATTCAGAATATTTATTTTCATCATGAAAACCATGTAACTCCTAGAATTTACAGTTTTTATTAGTACTACATTATTGATTTTGTAAGTTTGCTGCTTGTTGATTTAGCATGTTAAAATGCATTGGAATGTGTGTTATTTTATATTTTCATGATTCTATGCATTCTATGCATATTCAGCAAAAGATATGTGTTTATGAATTTTATTTAATTATACCCCATGCTTCTATATGATTATACAGTTCACACTGACATTATTTGTAGATAGATAAATAGGTATAAATTGATTTAATATATAAAGTCTGTATTTAATGTATTTTGTTAATAAGCTTTGGAAAAGTTCTGAGTGACTTAATACATACAAAAATAACCTATTCATAGCATTTTCTTCAGATTTCAATCCTTACAAATGGATTAAAACTGGTAAAGTCCTAGTATCAGAGTATTATTCTATACATGTAATTTACATAGTTAAAAACAATGACTTCAAACATCTGTATGGTAATGTATAAACAATACACAGCAGTCACTGTGTCCAAAATACTTTGGGTAATCAATATGAATTTCAGGCTGAAGTCAATATTAAGCATTCTTGTCCAAAAGCTGATTTCTGAACAGCAGACTGAAAGTGTAAACAAAGTTCCTGTTTTTGCGGCAGGTCTGGAGACAGATCTGGGCGAGTACTCAATTCCCCTGCCTCACATTCTCGTTCCCACAGTCTCCCCCTCAGCCGAGTGCGCTTGTCAACACCAGAACACATGTTCTATGTTAGAGCCATGTTTAACAGTGAGAGTCTGGTTCTGTGGGAGCCAGCAGAAGTCTGCTAACAGACAAAGGGAGAAGGTGGGAATCCGAGGGAATCTGTAATCCCATTGCTTGATTTCATGGAGTTTAACCCAGACTCCATCTCCTGAATGGAGTTCTCATTTGTTAATCCTAAACCCAGGTGCCCAGTCTCCACGTCCATGATGAGACAAATAAAAGGAATCAAATGGAAGACTGGAGATTTCCATCTCCAAGGTTAAGGCCAAAGTCAGGCAGTGTCCAGTATAATCGAGCAAAAGGATTGTGATTGACAAGAGTGGTTCAATTAAAGATGGACACTGTGCAAGAGTTGTCCTCATTAAGTTCAGCCCAAAACCCAAACTTTGAAGTGTTCCCTTTCAGCAGATTTATGGGTTAATTTAATAACTATTTCAGTCATTATTTCCAAATTCCAGTCTTCACAATGAGCTTTCCCCAAAGTTTCTGTTTCCAGGAAAAGTTGGTAAAGGTCACCAAATTGCACTTGCAAAACTCACACCTGCAAACTCGACTTCTACCACTTCCCAAGGCCATGAAGCAAAAGATAACGGGCAAAAAAATAAGTAAAAAAAGCAAAAAAAAAAAAAAAAAAAAAAAAAAAAACAAGACCTATAAATGAGATGCACTACAACTCAGAACAGAGAGCGAGAGGAGAAATTAAACTGTTTTAATGAGGAAAGGTAAACGGTGGAGACGGCTCTTTAGGATAACACACTTTGAACACTTCACACAGCCGCGTCACAGTCGAGCCATTAGTCTTCTGTGGGTTTGCAGCAGTGGAGGACAGCCAGCCAGTTTCACTGCGAGCTATGTTTTAACAATGGCGCTGATTAATACAGAGAGCTCACACTTTGAAATGGCTCTTGAAAGTCTCAATTTCCTCCTGAACGTAACTTACAGCCAAAGATCGTTATGAGCCATTTCTGAGCCACTAGGATTCTGTCTGATGTAAACATCATTAGGGGAATGTCTTTGAGAAGGAGCTTCATGTAAATTCCTCAATTAAAAGAGAAGGTTATTCAAAATGCTAAACAGAAGTGCAGTCACGTTTACCCATTTAGATCACTGGGTGAAAGTGTGGAACCAGTCTGGCACTCTTAAAAATGAAGGTGCTAAAACGGGCCCTTTATGTGATACCATAAAAGAAGCTTTTATTTTAGCTCCCTAAAAAGCAATAGATGTTTCTATAGAGAACTATAGTTGGAAATGAGATGTTAACCATGAAGAAACTTCACATGAGTTACATTTTTACGGAGAACTTGCAAATAAATAGAGAATCTTTATCAATATATAGAAACTTGAAATTTTAGAGGTTCTCTATGCCATTTAAGGCAACGTACATGGTTGTAATCAAACAATACATTTAATAAAATTCAGATGTTTCTTCACTCTTTCTTAGCTTTTCAGTCTGTTTGCGTGCTTGATATGTGTTTACGGAGTCCTGGTGTCTGTAAATGAGTAAAAAACAAACTGTCTTGGCCCTGTATGCTAGTCTTTCTCTCTGTCTCGCTGCTTATGGCAGAGGCATCTGGAGCATTCTTAGACAACGGAGAGAACTCCAAATGCTGAAAAGTACGAACTGAAATGAGGATATTGATCTATTCCTGCTCCATAGTTGGGTAATATTGACTTATTTTTGCTGGTTTGGATGGTCTATGGTGGAAAAGTCTCCAAACTTGGGAGACAGCTACCTGCATTAAGGAAAGTGCTAAAAAACTTACATTTCCTCACAATCACAGACATTTCCTTTAAGGCTGATTCTAACCTACTGCCGACGTATTTTATTGGACTCATTGTTAAACAACATCCTCTCGCATCATTTATTTTATATTATATGTGTCATGTGCCATGCTAGCATTGCTTGATCTGACATTCTGAGAAAGCAGGCTATCTTTGGTTCGACCCCCTTTTCCTACTTCCTGCCACACATTTTTTTTCTGGCCAATGAACAATATTTTTGTTTTTTCAAGTAATATGAGCCACATTTTGTGGACTCTGTGCCTGGCCAATTCATTTGCATTTATGTCATTTGTGCACCATGGCATGTCCACGTCCATAGTAGGTATGAATCAGTCTTTAACTTTATTTACATTAATTTGTGTTAAGTGATCTTTGTTCATATGTTTGTCTTATTTTTATTGCTATTCTGTTTGCTGTGATAATTTTGGTATTGTAAATTCAATACAATGTTAAACAATTCTTCTGATATATTTTTTTTCTTTGTTTAAGGAAATATACCACATACTATATTATACCTGGCTGTACAACAGTTTTACAAATTCTCATCATCCACCCCAGCCATCCCCAAACCCAATATCAGCTTTGCATTCCTTAAGCCTAAGAACTTTTCCCAACTATTCCATTCCTTCCCCTCCCCCAATTCCTTCCCACCATTTTTTTTTTTTTTTTTTGACATAGTGCTGGGCAGGAAGTCTCTCTAGCTTCTGCGAGCCCTGGGATAGAGGGTTGGATCTGGGAGGGATCCCCACTGATCCTTTGAGCTGGGGGATGGGGTCAGCTGTGGTGTGAAGACCACAAATTGAGACAACTATCTGACACCCATGATCCACTGGTCACATGGCACGGCCAGAGGAACTGGGCTCCATCCTTTGAGAGTTCTGAAAAATGGTGTTCCCTGTTCTGGCAATGGGAAATCTTCGGCAAGAAGCTGTGGTGAGAACCACAAGCCTTCAGATGTGTAGATTTCATCGCAAATCAAAGCCTATGACATGTTCTTTCCACATGAAGCTTGAGGCTCTTGAGGAAGGGAAGTTAACTGTTTCATCCACAGGCCATTTGTGAAATTCAAGAGACATTTTGGTGTGCTATGGTCAAAGTAAGCATGTGCATGTGTGTGTTGTGTGTGGCAGTGTTTCCTCATCTTCGGTTTGTGGTGTATTTCTTCCCCAGTGCGGTGGTTGCTAGGCAACTTGCGTACACAGGGAGCGGCTGCTGTTGGCGTCCCTGAACTGTGCCGTGAGAGAGTGACTAGAACAGCAAGCAAGCGGGAGAGAAAACTCTATAAGGTTTGGGTCCTTTTCACAGATACAGAGGGAATATATGAGAGGGTTGTTGATGCGCTCCACAAGAATGTCTCTTGTTCTTAGTTAACTCGCCTGTTGTCAGTAAAGCTAACCAATATCGACTTGAACTAAGCAGGGAGCTGGACTGAAGTATAATGAATCTCTATTATTATTACGACACCCAGCAATATTGCCTCATGTATAGCATGTATTAGACATGCGAATCCCCCATACTTCTTATCTGTAGAACGTTGTGCTTTTCCTGCTGAGTGACTCCTCTATAGACATCAGTCTCCACTGTCAGTGATGACAGAGGAAACTGATTGTCAATCACACCTTGCTGCTCTGGATCTCTTGTCTCTGCTTGTTTTCTTCCTGCTACACTCTGATCCTTGGGGATCTTAGACTAACCAGAATGGCCCTGGGCTTGCTTTCAGGGGCAAAGGGCTTGTACTGCTGCTGTTGTTTTGCAACAGAATCCCTACAACAACAGACACACACAAATAGTTGAATTGGATTACTGAGTTAACAGAGGAGAAGGAGTCTCCATGTCTCAGATTCCTTGGTCAATTCTGCTGATTAAATGCGGATTTTGTCAAAACAAAACAAATTGTACTTATTTTTTTATAATTTATTTTGAAGATTAGAAGGTGGAAAATAAACATAAAACCAAATATATTATTTATATATGTAATATATTTAATACATTGTTTAAAAATTTGTAGTGTGATTAGTGATATTGAACACTAAATATAAAAAAGCATAAAGTGTTCTAAATGCAGGTAATGGATGTATTTATAGATGTATGTGGCTTCCCTATATTTCACCTAGGCTCTCTTCTGTACACAATTCATCTGACAGCCCTCATTTTTCAACATTACATAAGACATCATTAAAATATACATAAACATAATAGTTTTAGCTAGTTAGATTTTGGCAGTAAATGCTTGAATATTTTGCATTTTGTTGTATAGTAAAAGCAATGGTTTGCCAATTTACCTGTCATCCCAGTTATAGGTGATTAGTTAAGAAATAATTGATGTTCATTTCTTTAGTAGAATGCTGACACAACAAAACTACTAATGCCAGAAAGCAATGTCAATATTCACCCAAACCTTTTTTTATATATATAAATACAGACCTAAAACCTATCTTAGCCCTCTCAAACCATCTCAAGGTCTTTATTATGGTCATATAGACTTGCCAGTGTCATTTATGATACCATAAGACTTATTGTTAATTATAAATACAAATGTGAACATGTACATGTCTCACAGGAAAAAAGATACTACAAGTTAAGTTTTCTGATTGATGTTTAAATTGCTGTTCATTTCAAATGTGTGAAACTGAGTTAGATTTTTAAAAATAGAAACTACAAAAATCACAACTGCAAATGCAAGCACAAGTGTCGATAAGTGACTTTTTCACTTTTCATTATTTTGTTTGTTGCATTGTTGAGTGAACAGAAACACAAAAACAGCATCACCACTGTAATGTCTAAATGTATAAAAAAGGAGGAAAATAATTATTTGCTGAGAACATAACATGCAACATGTAACTAAATAATTTCAGAAGAAAAAAACTGTATTAAATAAATTAACAAAAGATAAGAGGTTTACAGTACAACATACACAACCATTTTTACAGCCTGGTAGCTCAAGACTTCAAATTACTGGGCATATTTCCTAATATGCTCTGCAAAACATAAAAATGACTGAAAGACCTGACATTATTACTTTGATCTGTCTCAGAATGTTGTTGCCATATATAAAGGGTTCTTGCAATCCATTTGATTCTTTAAAGGCAACATTCATGATTGTAATTTTTAAAAAAATTCAGAAGATAAATTGAGAAGATGTTTCCTCATCATTTGCTAACTATCCAGTCTGTTTTAGTGTCAGTAAACCAGTAAAAAACAAAGGGTCTCAGTCAGACATGCTAGGCTTCCTCTCTCTGCTCACAGCAGAGAAACAGCAAAGAGACCATTTCAAACATTCAGAATCATTAAAAGAGGTGAGAATATAGTTTTATTCCTGCTTCATAGGTGGGTACTATTTATTTATTTTTGCAGTTACAGATTATTTAGGTTAGAACTGATTGTAAACACAATATCAAAAGTAAACACATAATGAATGTGCTACAAACCTAAACTAGTCTGGTTACAAATGAATTTCTGTGGTAATTCAAACAGTGAATAAAAACTTACAGGAAAGATAAACGCCAGCCACTACAAACAACAGTCATTTTTTGCCTCAATCTTACCAATCCGCCTGAAGAGACACAGAACTTCTGAACGAAAATAAAGCAGAAAGAATTGCAGTTCCCCACAATCATAGATGTGGCCTTACAGGCCCAATTATATTTATTAGGATTAGTTACCAAACAACATTCATAATTTGTCATTCTTTTTAAGTGACCATTTTCAACATGTTTTTGTTCCTTGTTCTGTTTAGAAGATAAATGTAAAATACGTCTGCTCTAACTGGATACTAGGTATTGTGCCTTATCCAGAAACCAATTTGTCCTTACACACGCTATAAATTCATATACAATAAAAAATATAAACCTCTGTAGATGGGGAGGGTTCCTTTAGGTAATTGTTTTCTGTGATGTCACAGGGGCAATGTAATATGATTTCACCTTCAGTCCAGGTTTCTTTTAAAAGAATGCAAGATAACTTCCTTCAAAATACAGTGATGCTGTCTGGCCTAAAAGTACTCGGGACACTTTTCAGAGCTTGCTAAGTATCCATTTATTTCATGTACTATTGATGATGTAGTTAAGGAATATTTCATCTATACATTTTCAGCAATTCTTTAAAATCTGTGTCTTGTACTTTCTACTGTGTCTTTCAAATCTGATGAGACATTTTTGCCATCTTTTCAGAGTTTGCATGGAAACATTACTTTTGTCGCTGGCTGTGTAATTCTAATGAATATTAAGCAAAAAAAAAAAAAAAGAAATGCTCAGCTCTAGCTCCGTTTAAGAGATGTGCACAGACATTTGATTGGAATGCTGTGCTAAATCTCAACAGACAGAGCAATACCCCAAGCAAATTAACCCATTAGCCCGAGACAGGGTTTCCAGCATGCACTTTATGATCAGTTCCTATTAGAGCCTGCCAGCAGAGGAGCTCTTTGAAAGAGAGCCACTCGAAGCTCTGGCTTCTGTAGAGCATCCCAAGCAGCTGCTTAACCGTGAAGCATAGGGTACACACGAAGAAAAAAAAAAAAAAAAAAGAGGAGCAACATTCTTCCTCGGAAATGAGCTCCCTCCACCACTGGGCTTCATCTTTTTCTGCAGCTTGTTTGGAAAGTGAAATGACTCATGCTGATGAAGCATGACTAAGATGGTCGCATGTTTCTGAGTTTCAGCCAAAGGTGTTGGAATCTTTTCTCTCAAAACCACAAAATGGCTTTTTTCTACATTCATAAAAATGAAGGGTTCTTAATGGTTCCTGGCTTGTACCAAGAATTGCAAAAGCCTATAATTAGTTAAAAAATTTTACATTATAAGAAGAAAAGAAGAAAGATTCCTAAATGTTCTTGTTTTTATTTTGTTCTTTGAGGCCCACATATGATGCTTAATAGGGTCTATATCCAATTAAAGCTTTTAATTAATCTAAGAACAAAAGAGACCATATATTTTTTTTTTATTGTATGTTAGGTACAGCTATATGTAAATGACCTCTGATCTTATTGGCTGCACTGTATTTTTATTAATACATCAAGCAGTTTGAGTTGAAACATTCTATGCAACCAGAATGGACATATTTAAACTGCTGTACATGTTTTGGGTGGCTATGTTTAATTTCTTTCTGTGATGTCACAGAAACCATGCAATTTCTTGTACTGTAATACCAATCGTCCTCCTAAATACTCCTGACATTTTTCATATTTTTACTATATGGACTAAGGAGGAAATATGATACAGTATGTTGGTGCTATAACATACAAGTGTATGTCAAACTCTTTTACCTCATAAATGTGAGGAATATCTGGTTGTCCTTAATGTAGTTCCTTAAAACAACCATATATTTAAAATGGTGCTTCTTCTATGGCAAGGGGTCCTCAAACATTTAATCAAAGGACCAGCTCATAGTTTTTCAGCCTTTCAGGTGTGCAGACTGCAGCCAGAAAAGAAAACATCTAGAAAATATTTAAAAACTATATACCATGTCATAAACTCATAAATATTTTGAAGTTAAAGTCATGTTTATTTTCTGTTTCATGTATTTTTAAAGTCATAAAATTTCAAAAATGTAAAGTCATTGTGGAGTACGTGAAGGCAATTCATTCTGCTTGTGCATCTACATTGAGTTTAATGGTGCACGTCTGTGAGCGCACAATGATAAACACTCACTGAAAAGCACAGAAGCTGCATCTCCAAAAGAGCTGGATTGAAGTGGCCCTAAAACTCCATTATAGCTGGTGGCACTGTATTAGTCAATACGAGACACGATGTGGACAGTACCTTTCATGCAGAAATAGGTCTGGCAGTGGCACAAGCTATAATAAAAGAGGTCTGCAAGGTTTGGTCATGAAGGAAGCATTTAAGACAGACTGCTAAACTGTAGGTAACCCCTAGCCTTGACTCAAAATCCTCTGAAGGTCTTGTCATTGGTGTTGCTCACAGTAAGTTTATTCAAGCCTCTGTTGCCAGAGGCACCCTCCTTAGGGCTCCATACTAAAGTGCCCTGGACTAGGCGGTTTTGTGCAAAGATGAATTTTTTTGGAGCCTTTGCACCACAACCCGTCAAGAACTATTACTGTTTTTTCAAAAATGACAAGGAAAAGAGGGATTTTTGATGGGAAGATGGGACGAGACAGAGGCAGGTGTGTGTGTGTGTGTGTGTGTGTGTGTGTGTGTGTGTGTGTGTGTCTCTGTGTGTGTGTGTGTGTGTGTGTGTGTGTGTGTGTGTGCATGCGTGTGAGCATGGAGGGAACCCTGGTGCCAGCCCCTGGTCACAATCACATAGATTTGCATTCCACTCTAACAGGATATTGCCCAAAGTCCCCCTGAGGAGCTTAGTCTTAGTGTTGAACCTTAACTCCTTGTATACACTGTTCTCTCTCTCTCTCTCTCTCTCTCTCTCTCTCTCTCTCTCTCTCTCTCTCTCTCTCTCTCTCTCTCTCTCTCTCTCTCTCTATTCCTTTCCCTCTTATTTTCTCTCTTCCCCCTCTTATTTTCTCTCTCCCCCCTCTCTCTCTCTATTTTGCTCCAAGTCCATACCTTTTCTTTCTGATTTCTCCTCATCTCTCTCTCTCTCTCTCTCTCTCTCTCTCTCTCTCTCTCTCTCCTCTCTTTCTCCCCTGCTCCTACTCTCCTCCTCTTTCTTTCTCCACAACAGCTCTGTCTAATCCTCTTTCTCCACTTTTTCCCCATTTTTACGCTACTTTAAAACAATCCTTTCCATTTCGAATCACAGCCTGGTGTTTATTGTATCAGAAGTTAAGATCAGTCATAAGTGGGGAATAGAACAGCAACATTTGTAGATTGAACGGTAGCTGCATTATTTGAAATCTTTTTGAATAGTTTGTGTTTGCTGTGCTTTGGCTTTTATCAGGCCACTATATGGGTTGTGAAACAAAGAAACAAATGGTGAGGGAAACGACATAAACTCCATAAACCAAGCAAAAGGCTAAACCTTCCATTGGGCCAGCGACATGCTTCTGAGAATGCAGTCAAAGATTTTACGAGATTAATTCTGGGCACCCCCTAGTCACTAATCACAACCAAACAAGGCCTTAACAGCAAGTCTCTCACACATATGCTCTCTCTCTCTCTCTCTCTCTCTCTCTCTCTCTCTCTCTCTCTCTCTCTCTCCTTCTGTTTCTCTCTTTTTCTTTGCATGTCTATCTTTCTCGCCTGCCCCATGCAGGGCATCTGGTCTGGGGCAGGGCAACACATGTTTTAATTTTGACTGACTCACCTGTCACCTATACTTCACCACCCCTCCCTCACCCACCATCTACAGCTTTCACACACACACACACATTTTTACAGAGGCCTGAACCCAGGCTATTAACCACTTCCTATGAGCTGCCTCTAAAAGATGGTGAAAATGCAGCAAGGTAAAGATCTAGCCGGGCCAGCAAAGTTCCGTGCCCTTGAAGTGCGTCCGGCAGGAGTAAAAGTCATGCTAATTGACGAGCGAGCCTAATTCAAATGAGCCTGTAATGGAAATCAGACTAGAAAGAGCAGGGCAACCTGTGTTGGGGGCATAACTTTGGGAAATTTAAAAAAAAGGAGGGGTTAAAAAAAAACAGTTCTACCGCTGAAACCACTTTGATGTGCCTCAAACTCTTTTCATCAGTTTCTTTTCCATGTATGAAAAAGCCATTTCAAGTACAAAAGCCGCACGAGCACATTTGTAATTGGTCTCCTCTTTCGGGAACAAATGGATGTGGCACAGACCATTTTCTCTTGTTGTTAGTGAGTGAATGAGAGAAAGAGAGAGAGAGAGATCTGAATAAAAAGTGCGTATGAAATGTGCGAGGCCAGAGAGTTATAGTGGGGGTCCTCCTGATTTCTCACACGAGTCAAATCCCATTTCACATCAGGCCTGTTAACAGGGCCTCTGTCTCTATGTGTGTGTGTGTGTGTGTGTACGCATGTGCTAGTGAGAGAGAGAGAGAGAGAGAGAGAGAGAGAGAGAGAGAGAGAGAGATTTAAAGAGGGAGAGAGAAAAAGGGGTGGCAGTGAGTAAGGGTGAAGAAACAGGGGGTGGGGGAAAGGAATAAAGGTCCAAATCTTTGACTGTGAAAACTGTCACACAGAGGGAGTATATGCACACCCTGTTTGCTTAATAAGCTGCAGTCTTGTAAAAAAATGTGAATGAGACTGGCCGGGGAGTGTGTAATTTCGCACTTGTGAGGCAGGGGAGATGACTGTGAATTGGAGCAGGGGTCTCTTTACCCCCCGCCGGAGCAACGGAGCCCAGAGCACAGGGCTGGCTCAAAACACTCCCCCACCGCACCCCACGCCCCCACCCCAAAAGAAAAAAAAAAAAAAAAAAAAAGAAAACCACAAGCAGAAGGAGTCACACTTACAGTAAATGCACAGGCACACACACTCATACTTGTTTTAATACAGAGTCAGGACATGGGTCCTACATGCACATCTATTGTATCTGTACCGTTTGTAATATATCTGTCTGAAGCATTTTCAAATCATTTTCAAACATATTCAGTAATGTTGAGCCTCTGGACAAAGACAAGTCCATTGCTCTGACAACTTGTTTGACTTCTTTTTTGGTTTTGTGTCTATTTTTTGTGTCTATTTACCACGCACCCTTTCCAAATAATGGGGTTGAGCTGTGTTCTCAAACTGAAATATCAGACCTGTGGATTTGGTGGAACGATGTCTTGGAACTATGTCTTGCATGGTTGTTAGGATTCTACTTTTCCCTCTTTTATTCATAAATCAGCTGCAGTTTTGGTTTTATAACTTGACTTTCCACTACTTTATGCAAGTGACTGGAAAGTGGCTTTTGACTTTTGCACTGTACTGTACATAAGAGTGACTGGTGATGGTCTGGCGCCCCACAAATAATTCCAGTTAGATGTATATATTAATATTTGTAGAAACCTTAGCTCATTGTTTGCTTTAACCCCAGTAACAAAATAGAAATGGATTTTCCTTTCTGGATTATACTAGTAAAAATAAGTTACAACAAACAAACAAACAAAGATGCCCTGTTATTGGAGCTTAGCCTGTTTTCTTTCTTGTTATTTATTTATTTATTTATTATTATTATTTTTTTGGGTTCCTTGACACAGTCAAGACGTTTCTGTCTTGACAGTATATGAAACACACACACATCCAGATACTTTTTATGATTTAATAAGCCAACAACACTCATGACAAACACATATGTGGAAGTGTTATTAATTATTTGACTCTGATATATAGTGCGCTATGCCAGATCCATCCAAATGGACCCATGCACTAATGGCATTGTCTACTGATGGCATATACATGTTTGTACCAGTGATATGGGTAAGAAGCAAAGAGTTTCTTTGAGAGAGTTAGAGAGAGTGTGAGTGTTAACTGGACTGCTGAGACACAGCTTTAACGATCAGCCCTCTCTCGCCTAATGATTTAAAAATGGGCTGCCATCAATAACCCCATCTGCATTTTTTTGAAACATATCATCCCTTCCCTTCGGAGAGAGAGAGAGAGAGAGAGAGAGAGAGAGAGAGAGAGAGAGAGAGAGAGAGAGAGCTCAGATATCTTTTTGATCTCACTCCGTTTTTTAATTGTGCCCCTGTATAAAAGGCATAAACAGACAGCTTTCGGTCCACACTTTAATAGGATTCTGTAGGAGAGAGGGGGAGGAGTGTGTGTGTGTGTGTGTGTGTGTGTGTGTGTGTGTGTGTGTGTACATGTGTGCTATGCAACAACCAGGGCTCTCAGAGGAGAACACTGCTGTAATTATAAAAGGAACAAAGCACTGGAGACTAAAAACACATGAAAGGGAAAGAAAACATACAAGCCAATCAAGGAGCTTGCAAACACTCTGCCATGCGCACACATACACACACACACACACACACACACACACACCCACACACACACACACACACACACACACACACACACACACACAAAAACACATTCACATACTATAGCTCAAGGTCTGGACACAGTTACACTGTTATACTGACTATTACCTGTCAATAGCAAAACCACAAAAGAGATGGAAATGAACTTTTCCATAGTGGCCTGCTATACACATCTTTAGTATAAAGACAACAACAACAAGCATAAACACCCTAGTGTATAGCAGTCTTGGCCGCTGTAGATGAGGCTCATAAATAGCAGGCCGAAGGAGGAAATGATAAAGAGCCAGGAGCAGGAAGGAAGTCATGAAAAAGCCAGGTCTGGATGAGGTGGGGTTGCTGTGACACAGGCCTCGGTAAAGGGACCCTCTTACCAGGACTTTTTTTTCCCCTCTCCACGTAAACTGTTATTAACCCACAGGAAACCTCACAGCATCGTGCTCTTGACCTTGTCTTTAATGTCTCACTGAGCGAACACAACAGACAGCTCAAAACAGAGGGATCTCGGCTACTGCCGTCATTTACTGTTATTTACTGAGGCCTGTTTCCCAGGAAATAACAAATGTGTCGTCACCTCGTAACTCATTTCTTTCACACTGTGTGGATATACACCATTAGAAAACGCCACTGAACAGTCCAAAATGCCTTCAGTTTTGATTATAACATGGCTTTATTTTTTTTTTTTTGAATGGGCTTACAACTTTTGGCACAATTTTAAATACCAGTTTTTACATTGTACTAAAATGTAAAGGTAAAATAACCATAGAAACCAGAAACTTTCTAAAGAAAATCCTGTTCCATTTTTCTTTAAACTCCCATTTAAATGAAAACTAGGCAGTATTTTTATATTTAAGGTGAATTTTTATAAAATCCTGGGAATGTCTCCTCACCATTTACTTCAATCTCAAAACTAGTATATAGTGTCTATGAAGGCTTGTTTTCAGTAAATGAGTAAAAAAAACTGGCTTGGTCTGGTATGTCAGGTTTTCTCTCTCTCTCTATCTATCTGCTCATAGAAGAGAAAAGGCATCTGGAGTTATTCAGACAATGGAGAGAACTTCAAATGTTGAAAAGCATCAACCAAGATGACGATATTGGTCTATTCCTGCTCCACAGGCAGGTAATATTGACTTGATTTTGCTGTTTTGGATTACTTGAGGTGAAATGTCTCAATTTCAGGAGATGGCTCCTGAAGAATTGAGATGGCTAACCGCATGAAAGATCAAGAGTGCTACAAATCTAAACAACTCGAATTACACATGAGTGTTTGTGGTAATTCAAACAGTGAATAAAAACTTACAGACAAATTAAACTTCAGCCACATACAAACAACAGTGTTTTTTCACCTCAAATATACTGTTCCACCTTAAAAGAAGCAGAGCTTCTGAGTAGAAACAAACCAGAGAGAACAGCATTTCCCTACACTTGTAGATGTCCCCTTCATAATTACAGCTTCAAAGTCTACGCAATGCTCCACTGATGTGAAATAGGGAGAAATGGAGCCTCTGTCGTTGCTACTCCGGGTCAGCACAGCAGAAACTGCACTAAGTAACTTCTAGAGGAGAGTAGGAACACCTACATTCTCAAATCTTAAATTCTGCACAGTGCTGTAAGCTCTATGAGGAGCAAAAATATTAAATCTTATTATATCCTATTACTTAAACCTTAAGTACTTAATACTAAATTCTAAGTGTTACTTTAAAGATAAACAGGCTTTCCTCCTTGTTGATACAAGGATTTATCAGTGACAGTAAACACACTGGAAAAAAATGAGAATAATAGTATTTCTAAATGTGATTTTTATATATTATGTTATGAAAGCCATTTACATTCACTAATCAGCCTTTACTTTAAAGCCATCTTCTTATTTTTACACTCATTGTCTACTTTATCAGCTCCACTGGCCATACTGGGTCATTTTGTACTTCTACAGTTACAGACTATAGTCCATCCATTGTTTTGCAGACATTTCACTCCATACTTCACGGATGAGGACCAGCACAAAGTAAAACATTTTTAAGTTGATGGGTCATTCGCAGCACTGCAGTGAAGCTCACGTTGTGGTGGTGGTGTATTATTGTGTTAGTAAGAGTGGATCAGACACAGAAGAAGTGCTGGAGTTTTTAAACCCCTTAGTGTCACAACTACACTCCAAATAGTCCACCAACCAAACATATCCAGCCAACAGTGTCCTCTGAACAGATTCTAATGCCCACTAATGAAGTACTAGAGAATGACCAACACAAACTGTACAGCAACAAATGAGACTCAGTCTCCAACATTACATCTACAAGGTGTTTAAAAACTCCAGCAGTCTGATCCACCTGTAGCAGAGCAACACACACTAACAAACGATCACCATATCAGTGTCACTGCAGCGATGAGAATGATTCACTTCCCAAATAATACCTACTCTATAATGATCCTGTGGGGGTCCTGACCATTAGAGGACAGGGTGAATGGGGGCTAACAAACTATGCAGGGCAACAAATGGACTAAATGCTGTAATTGTAGAACTACCAAGTGCTCATATGCGGAGTGGGCAAAATGGACAATGAGTGTATATATCATCATCATCATCCATTTCATGGTTGCGATATATGTATATATATATATATATATATATATATATATATATATATATATATATATATATATAGACATAGAATTCTATATATATATATATATATATAAAGATCATGTTTTTTCAACCGTTTCAGTCTTCACAAAAATCTGCAGTCATCAATAAACAAAAACACATTCAATTATGTTTAGGTTTGGGATATGGGTTCACAGGTTCATTGTTTATATTTATACTAACCGGATTCCAAAAAAGTTGGGACACTAAACAAATTGTGAATAAAAACTGAATGCAATGATGTGGAGGTGCCAACATCTAATATTATATCCAGAATAGAACACAAATCACAGATCAAAAGTTTAAACTGAGAGAATGTATCATTTTAAGGGAAAAATATGTTGTTTCAAAATTTCATGGCGTCAACAAATCCCAAAAAGGTTGGGACAAGGCCATTTTTTACCACTGTGTGGCATTCCCCCTTCTTCTTACAACACTCAACAGACGTTTGGGAACAGAGGAGACCAGTTTCTCAAGTTTAGAAATAGGAATGCTCTCCCATTCATGTCTAATACAGGCCTCTGACTGTTCAATCGTCTTGGGCCTTCTTTGTCGCATCTTCCTCTTTATGATGTGCCAAATGTTCTCTATAGGTGAAAGATCTGGACTGCAGCCTGGCCATTTCAGTACCCGGATCCTTCTCCTACGTAGCCATGATGTTGTGATTGCTGCAGAATGTGGTCTAGCATTATCTTGTTGAAAAATGCAGGGTCTTCCCTGAAAGAGATGACGTCTAGATGGGAGCATATGTTGTTCTAGAACCTGAACATAGTTCTCTGCATTAATAGTGCCTTTCCAGACATGCAAGCTGCCCATGCCACAAGCACTCATGCAACCACATACCATCAGTGATGCAGGCTTTTGAACGGAGCGTTGATAACAACTTGGGTTATCCTTGTCCTCTCTGGTCCGGATGACATGTCGTCCCAGTGTTCCATAAAGAATTTCAAATCGTGACTCGTCTGACCACAGAACAGTCTTCCATTTTGCCACACTCCATTTTAAAAGACCCCTGGCCCAGTGCAAACGTCTGAGCTTGTGGAGCTTGCTTAGAAATGGCTTCCTCTTTGCACTTTAGAGTTTCAGCTGGCAACGGCGGATGGCACGGTGGATTGTGTTCACTGAAAATGCTTTCTGGAAGTATTCCTGAGCCCATTCTGTTATTTCCTTGACAGTGGCATTCCTGTTTGAGGTGCAGTGACGTTTAAGGGCCCGGAGATCACAAACATCCAGTAGAGTTTTTTCGGCCTTGACCCTTACACACAGTAATTGTTCCAGATTTTCTGAATCTTTTGATGATGTTATGCACGGTTGATGATGATAACTTAAAAGTATTTGCTATTTTACGCTGGGTAACACCATTCTGGTATTGCTGCACTATCTTTCTGCGCAACAATGGTGGAATTGGTGATCCTCTTACCATCTTGGCTTCAGAGAGACACTGACACTCTGAGAAGCTCTTTTTATACCCAATCATGTTGTCAATTGACCTAATTAGTGTTAATTGGTCTTCCAGCTGTTCATTCTATGCTCAATTTCCTTTTTCCAGCCACTTATTGCTACTTGTCCCAACTTTTTTGGGATTTGTTGACACTGTAAAATTTTGAATCAACATATTTTTCATATATTTATATTTTATTATATAAATTATATTTTTATTATATATATATATTTATTTATAATATATATATATATTTATTTATTTATATTTTTTTTAACCCACCCTAATGTCAGTATTTTCTCTTTAAAGGCTATGATAAACATAGCACTTAGTTGAGTATAGTTTCAATGTATTATGACACTTTTCTCCATACCAACCATAAAACATCACTAGTAGTATGCCGATGTCTTTGTAGTTAACTCTGTAGTTCCACCATAAAGGATGAAGCAATTATATTCTAAGTTTGAGAGAAAACGACGTGGCAAAAATTTCATTTGTCTGTAAGTTTTTGTGTGTGTTTTGTGGTAAGTCTGTGTTTGCTTTCATGCAGATAGCACTCTCCCGAATTTAGAGTCAATTCCATCTACAGCAAAATAAGTTAATATTACCCACCTTTGGACCAGAAATAGAGCAATATCCTCATCTTAGTTCATGCTTTTCAACATCTCTTCATTGTCTAAAATCCTCTAAAATGCCTCTCATCTGCCATGAGCAGAGAGAAAAAACCTAGCATACCAGACCAAGGCACATTGTTTTTTAATAACCCATTTACAAGCTCTGAAGCTTAATAAACACAGACTGTTTTTAACACTCAGAAAGTGTTTTTTGATTAAATTAAAAAATTTCACTTTTAACTCTAAAACTTCAGTTCTTCAAACTTGCATCTTATCTGCAAATTGTACAAAAGTATTTCAATAGAAAAAACTGGGTTTAAGAATGTAGATTTAAAGTTTACATTACCACTGTTGTCACATTATCACAGGCCGTACTGTTTATCAGAGACTTTTAATTTGCACTGACATTGCCTAAGCCTCATGAGTATCCTCCTGGAAATGTTTTATACTCTCTCTAAAGAAAGAAACACACAAGTGTGTTTTTAACTATGAGTCATGAACACACAAGTAAGCAGTATCAGATGTGTGTAAACAAACTCACTCTCTCTCTCTGTAAGTCTCTCTCTATTCTCTCCTGTTCTTTCTCTCATTGTTTCAAATGTCCCTTTTTTCACCCTTCTCTCTCTTACTACTTCTTCTATCCTTTTCTCTTGCCTCTCTCTCTCTCTCTCTCTCTCTCTCTCTCTCTCTCTCTCTCTCTCTCTCTCTTCCCCCCTTGTACACCGATGTATCTGAGAGGTATCTGTCAGTCAGCTTGATGTAGCCGAGCGCCACAAAGAAAACCCGATCAGCCCCGGGAGCCTCTCTTTTGTTCGCCAATTCTGGAACTTTCATGCTCCTTATTTGTCAGGTCAGAGGTTAAATTGCTGACCCTCCCTCACCTTCTCCTCCTTCATTCCCCCCACCCCCCACCTCCCAACACCCCAGCTACCACCACCTCCACCCCCCTCTCTTTTTTCTGCTGAGCTCCCCCATATTTACATGGATTAAACTTCTTTGACACTGGAGAAAGGAATCTGGTTCACAGTCAAAGGCCTGGGCAGCAGCCTACACGGCCACATTATTCATCGCTGGACAATGACCATATTGTGGGTATCTGAAGGTGGTGGCAGTGGGGAGGGTGCTACGGGTGGGGTTCCCCTTTTTTCGCCCCAGTCCGAGCACATAAAGCCCAACCCTCCCTCAAAAACTCCCCTTTTCGTTCTGTGGCAAAGGCCTGCGCTTGTGCCACTCAGTTGTGGAGGGCCGAGCCCCGTGACAAGAGCAAACAAAAGCCTGCCTACTGTGAACTAGATGAAGATGTCAAAAGCTTTTTGGTTTTTTTTTTCTTGGTGTTGGTTTGGAAGGGGGTGGGGGTAGTACAAGAGGGTTTAGGGGATAAACCAACAAAACCAAAGAAAAGGCCCTTTTTGTTCTGTCCCATGGATAAATCCCACTAAGTCTACATTTCCACATCAGCTTTACTTTCACCCAACAACCCAAACCCAGCCCTGCTGCTCTCTCTCTCACACACAAACACTCTCTTCCTCTCCTGACATATTTTCATGGTCAGTGGGCAAACAAAGTATGCAGAACAACCGATAGACTACAGTCTGTGATTGTAGAATCACAAAGTACTCCTGTATGAGCAGTGGAGCTGAGAGAATGGACAGTGAGCATAGAAACTAGGAGATGAGAGGCCTCAGAGAGGTGATCAGCTTAGGCAGTTTTTGCTGGGTTCCTCAAGATATGAAAACTTTATGTTAAGAATGAATTCAAATAAATTGGACTTGGAAGTTGAAGGCCCTGAGAGTTCTACAGCATGCCTCAAATATACGTGTTTGCAGCCATATAGATTACAAAGAATGATGATCTAGTAACTTGTAAGCATTTGTGACTCTGTGCATGCTAGTACGGGTTCTAAAACATCCTATATTTTAATGATCAATGGTCACTTTCCTCCATTGTGTGGAAGATTCATGCAAATGATTTTTGTTTTTGGCTTTGGTGTGTGTATCAGACATGCCTCTTGGCCAGGCTGCCCTTGTAAAAAGCAGCTTATAGGTCTCAGTGGCCCTTGCTGTTAGAATTCAGGTTAAAGTTGCACTAGGCTACATTTTTTTCATGTATAAGTAGCTTTTGGGGGGGGGGGGGAATAATCATAGCACTAATTAATTGACCACACTTAATGAAAGACCAATATTCATTATGTGATGTTATTTTTAAAGTTTTTTTTTTCTTATGAGATTTATCTAAATTTTATCTAAATTTTACATGACTGTCACAAGACAGGTGTTTACACCCTATTTTAAACACGGTTAACTGGAGAATTTTTTATTTTATTAATCTACAGAAGAGTGAGATCTATACTAAAATCACCTTAATCAGCAGTTGTATTTCACACACACACACACACACAAACACACATATACTGGTATGAGTGGTGCTAAGAACTGAAGTGTGGTGTAGGATGTTAATTAGCGCTTCCTGCAGTCCTGAGGGCTGGACGCCTGAATGAAGAAGTCACCACTGTGTGTATCTCACCCAGAGGAGAGAATGTATTGTCCTTCTTCAGCTTGGCCTTACACTATCGTCAAGTAGCTGATAGGAGAAGATGGGTGGGTGTCTTTTATTTGCTGAGTTTTAAAGCACCTCTGTTCATGATTTATAAAGGTGCCATCATAGCCTGCATGCTAATCATACTGTTCAGTTATTTTAAGTTATGGGCTGACTTCATTTCTTTTTTGCCATATATTTAGAGAGTAGCACAGTATAATATTATTAAACCATGGTAAATACGTAGTGATTACAGGTAAAATCTGGCCTTTATTATCTTGTGGTACCATGTATATCAAGCTAAATTTCTAGCTAACTGTCCTTAAGGGTCAATAATGTATGTACCTATCTATTTATATAAGCAGCACCTAATCCAATAATAATTGCATCAGTTCAGACAATAATAACTACTTAAAATTACTACTTAAAAATTAAAATATTAAGTCATTATAGATCAAACTTGATACATACTATACAGTAATATCTGGTCCAACTATGCAGTTATTACCAAAATTATACTGGTATTTCTCATATTAATGCTTATGCACTATGAGTGATGTTGCCAAGATTTATAAATCTATATGTTGATATTTCACCTCCATTTGAAAACATGAGCAGCTCCTTCACACTCTGAATATTTCACAGAAAATGGACTCTAATTAGACATTGTTAATTTTTCATTATGACATATATAATTATTGTTTTAATTATTTATTTTCCTTTGAAGCAATAACTGATCTCCCCAAGTTCCCCTTTTGCCTGTGTTAGAATTTCATGCATAAAGGACAAATAGAAAGGGCCTAGCACTGCTTGCTTCATTAGCTTCAATCACAGTTTAAAGTTGTTTTTCCTTATTATCATTTCAGAGATTTGTGATTTTTTTCTGACACTTCTGCTATGTGTCAAGTCTATATGACACATATGAAGCTGAGCATATTTCCAAGTTAAAACATCTGCCTTTTCTTACTGCGGGTGTTGTAAACTGGCACGGCTGGACAACAACGACTCTACCTTAGGCAGAAAGCCTTTTGGGGGCTAGTGTTTACTTTCCACCACTGCTTTCTCTTCCAGGCCAAAGTAATAGTGGGAAATAGGAAGTATTTAAAGGCCAAAGCCCTGGTCCCCATTGAGAGGCCACTATATAAAGGAGTCCGGAGAGGAGAGCACTGCCCATTCAGATGGTAATACACACGCCAATGCGCTGACTCTGATTAACTCCATGTGAGTTAATAGTTGCCCTGTTAACAAAGAGTTATCCTCCCATTCAGACCGCCAGCATGTTTAGGAGGAGAAAAGCAAGCAGGGAGAAGTTGTACTGGGTCTTTACAGTACAAGCCCCTTCAGGACATAATACAGCCTCCATCTCTTGCGCTAATCCCAGCCTGCAGATTCTGGAAAGAGGCTGCTGCTCTTACAGGGGGGGACAGAATAGCAGGAGAAAGGAAGGAGAGGAACAAAAGAAATAAACCCCAGCTTACTCTGGTTTTCAGGGGTTTTTTCCCTATTCTTCTTCTTCTAAACTAGACCAGCCTGAGGTTCTCTACAAGCACAGGACAAAACCAAGTGGTGAGGCAAAAGCTTGTCCTCTTTGGAAAGTGTGTGTGTGTGTGTGTGTGTGTGTGTGTGTGTGTGTGTTTGGCAGCCCTCATGAATACTGATTGAACAGCCTGCTAGTTCACAGTGCTCCTATCACTAGACAGACACACCTCTGTCTGGAATACGGGGCAATTAGACCATGTTAAGTTATTGGCAACATTGTGGATAATGATTTCTGCCTTTGAAACAGCACAAACCAACCAGGTGAGCGAGTGGTCAGGTCAGTTTCTGGCACAGCATAGAGAGCTATAAAACATTAAGTGGATGTACACTATATGCCCAAACGTTGTGGACACATGCTCACCCAACTGTTTATGTCAAATCTGTGATATTAATTGATAATTATTTGTAGTTCACACTGTTAGCTCAGATAAGTTGAATTTGCTTTTGTAAAATAATTGAGGAAACCAGTTGCTTTAAAAACATTAAGTAACATGTAATGAAAACTTGATTTAATGTACCTTAAAATATAAAGTATTTACGCTTAAAAACCTGTATGAATTCAAGTAAGCAATATATTGATTTATACTTTTCCCTTTGATTACATTTATTTATTTATAATCCTGTAACATCACTGGACCTAGGATAACGAGACTGAAACATCCTGCATTTAAAACAAACTTTGCCGATCCTTAGAGCACAGGGAATAGGTAGCAAGGGAATGAGCCACAATTTAGGCTTGGTTCAGAGATTTCAGGGGCACAACATGCCCAAAGATCCCCTTCTTCAAGGCAGAGAACCTTAACATAGCACTACTTATTGCTACACACCAAGCCCAAACAACCCCCAAATAACAGCATTAACCCCTCAAAATAGCCCTTAAATTAAAACGGGGCCACTGCCGAGCATGCTGGGAGCTCCCCTTTGAGATCTCCTGGCCCTCCTACACTCAGGGCCACCACAATACTAAAACAAACTCATTGTTGCTTGCGAACAGCCATTGTTTATAGAGTAAAAATGTGAAAACGACAGGTAAATTAACCATATAAGTTCATTCGTTAAAAACATTTTTGTCTGTCCATCTATCCATTCTCTGTAACTGCTTATCAGTTCAGGGTTGCGGTGGGTCCAGAGCCTACCTGGAATCATTGGGCACAAGGCGGGAGTACACAATGGAGGGGGCACCAATCCTTCACAGGGCAATACACACCCACACATTCACACCTACAGACACTTTTGAGTCGCCAATCCACCTACCAACGTGTGATTTTGGGCTGTAGGAGGAAACTGGCGCACCCGGAGGAAACCCACACAGATACAGGGAGAACACACCAAACTCCTCACAGACAGTCACCCGGAGTGGGAATCGAACCTACAACCTCCAGGTCCCTGGAGCTGTGTGACAAAATTAAATGTTAATCAATTGATTACAGTATACTTACTGATGGTTAGGGAACTAGGCTTGTAACCAGAGCAGGCAGCTCATGACTGAAGTGCCCTTCATCAAGGCACCTAAACCCCAATTGGTCTACGGGCGTCGTGGCTGACTGCCCCCTAGTGTTCACTAGTGTGTGTGTATGTATGTCACTGCATGGATTGGGTTAAATGCAGAGAACAAATTCCCATGTGTGGAAGCACAGTGGCCAATAAAGTGATTCTAATTCGGATTCTAAACATAAATGGCATTTTTTATTAGATATAAAATCCAGCCTTGCTGTATATCCTCCTTTACTGCAGCCAGATCTTTACCTAAACATAGCACAAAATGTAATAAATTTTGTGTTAGGTAGTTCATTTCTTTGAGGTAACAATGCTTCTTTGCAAAAAATCTTATACCGTTGGAAAGCCTGTTAATTTCCCTTTTTGTGCCACATTTGGAAGGAATATACATTTGTGGGATGAGCAGTAGAGCTTAGTATGTGGGTTGTGCCCATGAAAAATTTTCCAGATCCTCTCTGCCAATGCCAAACAGCTTATTCTGTGTGCTGGTGTGGGGCAGCATCTCCCTCACTGGAAAAATGAGGCATGTCATCATTGGATATCGGGAGATATTGGATATCAAGAGAATTCAGAGAGATATCGAGATGAAATTCTGCAACTAGTGACAATCCCATATTTAAATTGTCTGGGACCGAACTTTATCCTCCAAGATGAAAGCACTTGCCCCCACAGAGTGGGGTTTATCAGAGAATACCTCCAGATTTTGGGAATGGTGAGGATGGAATGGCCTACCAGCGTACAGACTTCAATCCCTTTCAACACTTGTGGGATCAGCTTGGGCATGCTGTTGGCCAGAGTGACCAGAATGGGATGCCATCCCACAGCAGTGTTTGACCAGGCTGGTGACCAGCATAAGGAGGAGGTGCCAGGCTGTAGTGGCTGGGTATGGTTCTTCCACACACTACTGAGGCTCCTGTTTGTTAAATGAATAAATTGTTAAATTGTCAATATGTCTTATTTCTTCAAACTTCAATCATCCAGTCCACCAAACACCAAACCAGTCAATGACAGAATAAGCTGTTTGGCATTGGCAAAGAGCATTTGGCAAATTTTTCATGGATGCAACCCACATACTCAACTCTACTGCTCATCCCACAAATGCAGGTTGCTTACAAATGGCATAATTTAAAAGGAAAATTAACAGGCTTTCCAATGGTATAAGATTAATTGCCAAGAAACATTGTTACAACAAAGAAATAATCTACCAAACACAAATTTCCTTACTTTTTGTGCTATGTTTATTTAGTGAAAACATTACATTTGACGTGCAAACATTTCTCTGAGGATTAGTTAAACTTTTAGGTAAAATTTGACTATGAAACCATTTGACTATTAGGTAAGTCAGGATATTGGTTTGTGATTAATATAGTATTAAAAAATAAGACATCCCAATTCATCCCAAAAGTAGTGGGTTGAGTTTTCCAATGAATGCATCTTTCCAATGAATGCAGTTTCACTGCTTCGTAACTCTGGGGGCGATTAAAGCCCTTTAATTTGATGAGTTGTAAAAAGCATGACGACCTTTGCTGCGTCCCATTTACCTTGTAAGTTGGATATTGGAGCTGGGATTGATGTCACACCTAAGTTGATCACATTTCAGTTAAGTATTTAAAAACCCTATGTCCTAGGTTTTCATTTTTAACTTGTTCCCGGTTAGCATTTTTAGTAAATACCAGTTAATAATAACACATTTTGCAATATATTACCCATCCAAACACCATTGAATCACATCCACATACAGCAGTTGGAAAGTACTGTGTGGATGACTGATTAAATGAGACCCAGACTGATAGAAATGTTAATAAACTGTATAATAATATGCTTTTACGCATGTGTGTGAAATCATTACTCAAAATGGAGCCAGCACTGCCTTTTAAGCCGAAAGATCATTATTAGTTACCGGCCAACAAGCAGGGAAGAATGTTATTGGTTAAAAAGTATTGGGGAGAGATTATCAAATACTGTGCCATAAACTGGTAAACCTCTCATGTTTGACTTCCCTGACTTTCATTTTTGTTACTGTAGACTTAGTTCTGTTTCATAATTATTTGGAAGTGCTGCAAAAATCTCAGCATTTTTTTGTCTTGAATAGAGAATAATGTTACTCACTGCCTCTGAAGAAGCTCCAGAATGTTATAATGCTCTGTTGCCTTTGAGGCAGCTTCTGAAGAAGTACTTTTCTGTAAACTTAAGAAAGCTGCCTCAGAGGAAGCATTATTGAATGTCATTTTGCAGCTTCAGCAGAAATCAAGTGAAACGTACTTTATCCATTGTAGCGAACACACACTAGTGAGCAACTCTTCTCAAACACTAGGGGCAGTGAACACACACACAGCCGGAGCAGGGGGCTGCCAACCTCCTCTGCACCCGGGGAGTAGTTTGGGGGTTAGGTGCTTTGCTCAAGGGCACTTCAGCCGTGAATCAGTTTTTCCCTTGCCTTTCCCGGGAATTGAACCAGTGACCCTCCGGCCTCAAGCTCACATCTCTAACCTCAAGGCCACATCACTGTATATGTGCAGATAGCCATCTTGGTTTCTGAACTCTGGGTTGGTGGGATTCTCCCAATTTCCCAAGCAGTTGTACATTCTTAACCGGGACCCTGAATTTCAAATAGAACACAGCATTAGGTTTTTATGTGGTTATGCATTTCTACTGAGATTGTAGAAAATGCCTGTGACAGCAATAGGTGTAGGTTAAAGAAACAGAATGCAAAATTATATTAGAGAAAAATATATATGAGTGCATGACCTGTGCTTATTTTCTGCAAATGACTCTTTCAAAAAGCAGTGATAGCAATTTGTTTAATATTGGTGAGCTACACACCAGCATGAGTGTTGAATACCAAACAGAGCACAGAAAACAAGGTTAAACATGAATTGCATTACACCCCTCAGTGCTACCTACATGAATAAGTTGAATATTAATGCGGAGATGTGGAGTGGAGCGTGCTGATGGAGCACCGCACCCGATATCGTTAGGTTTTTCCGGTGTAAACTGTTGCCGGCTCAGTTCCGTCACCTCGCAGCTCTTGATGGATTTATTTCAAGGAGCTTGTGTCTATTGTAAGCAGCTGTTCTTGAACTTGGTTAAGGAGCTCTTTGTTTTGGCCACGAGCGCTGTGTCGATGCATCATTTATAGCCCAACTCTCTGAACATGAGCTAACCAGCCGCAACACTCTGCAGCTGCAGGGGGAGCACCACCACACACTTCCGCTTCATGAGAGAACACACCACCACACACTACTCACTGACATCACAGCTCAGCCAGCAGAGCCCTGCCATCATCTCTCAGCTCATATGTACACACGTACACACACACAGAAATATGTACATGTTAATTTATACACAGATAAATCCATACACCATAAATACACAGATATGATGCCTATAGACCTTTGGTGTATACACTACATATACACAAATGCAGTACACTGTACACTGTATCAGTTAAATGTTGGGACACGCCCACTCAGGGAGGGTTTTCTTTGTTTTGGGCCATATTGTGAATCTATAGTACCAGTCAAAAGCTTGGACAACTTCTCAATCAATGTTTTTTTTTTGTGTGTGTGTTTTTTTATTATTTTTGACATTGTAAATGAAAACTGAAGACATTAAACCTATGAAGGATCACATATGGAATTATGTAGTAAACAAAAAGTGTTTAACAAAGCAGAATATGTTTTACACTTTAGATTCTTCTGTGGCCTCGTCAAGAGTTAATTTGTAGAACTGCTCGCCTGCTTAATGTGTTTGAGACCATAACTTGGGTTGTGCAGAGGTAGTGGCTGATACACAGTTCTATACAGTGAATAGCCCTATTCCATCAATTAATAATGAGGAAATGTGTCCAAACTTTTGACTGGTACTGCGTGTGTGTGTGTGTATATATATATATATATATATATATATATATATATATATATATATAGTCTATGCACAGATCTACCCATGCACAATGCATAAAAATATGTGTATAACCTATACACATAAATCTACACAAGTCAATACACTTTCTATGCACAGTGGTCCATACAGGTATATCTATGCAAAATAGTCTGTACAATATTTGTGCAAATAGAACACTGCAATCCACACAAAGACATATATACAATATCTATTCAGAGACATATACTCACATAATTTATTTTGAAAAAAAAAAGATCTGCTGCTGCTTACATTGCTTGCTGAGAACACACAACCCCCAAGCATCCCTTGCTCTTCCATTTCAGAGGAGTTGTGTGATGAGGAAGTTGTTACTCATTTCTGGTCTAACACCTCATCGGAAGAGTGTGATTGAGGGATTGTGGGTGGAAAGGAAAGAGGAAAGGAGGAAGAGGGCAAAGCTTGAACTCATTAACAGGTTAAACAGAAAGGGCCCTGCAAACAGCAGCTGATGGTCAACTGCCATGACCACAGCTTTCTAGATCTCAATATGGCCCACTGATGCTGGTCTACAGCCAATAACATTAAACTAGGTCTACATTTACATCCTTTTGCACTTTAACAGCGTCAATATGGCCTCTTTCACTATCACTTATTTAGTGTCAGTAAAATGTTTTACTGAGGCATCTGACTGTTAACAATATATATTCCTATGGTTCTTTACTGGAGTTTATAGTTCAATGTAGAGACAAGAACTCACAGAGAACTTGAAGGCGTAAATGGTTCTTGCCAAGTTTTGAGGATCCTCTCTGAAATTGAAAATAATTTTTGTGTATGCCAAACAAAATATTCATTCATTCATTATCTGTAACCATCCATCCATCCATTATCTTTAACCGCTTATCCAATTTAGGGTCCCAGTGGGTCCAGAGCCTACCTGGAATCATTGGGCGCAGGGCAGGAAAACACCCTGGAGGGGACGCCAGTCCTAAATATCTGTATGGTCCATAACATTTCCTATCATTTGCCTGAACAGACTTATGATTTACTTTACTGTGCTGTATCCTGTAACACTTTCTATCAGTACCCCATTTATAGCTTGCTATAATGCATTCATGAGGGCTTATAAACGTGGCCATAACTATTCATAAAAATGTGCTACATTTCAAATTTTAGAACTTTAATATACGTAGACTGTGAGGAGTTTGTCGTATTTTCCCCGTGTCTGCGTGGGTTTCCTCCAGGTGCTCCGGATTCCTCCCACAGTCCAAAAACACACAATGGTAGGTGGATAGGCTACTCAAAAGAGTTCATAGATGTGAGTGTGTGAGTGAATGTGAAAATGTGTGTCACCCTGTGCAGGACTGGCGCCCCCTCCAGGGTGTGTTCCTGCCTTGTGTCCAGTGATTCCAGGTAGGCTCTGGACCCACCACGACCCTGAACTGGATAAGCAGTTACAGACAATGAATGAATGAATTCATTAATGAATATGCACAGATTGTGAGGAGTTTGCCATGTTTTCCCCATGTCTGCCTGGGTGTCCTCTGGGTGCTGCAAGTTCCTCCCACAGTCCAAAAACACATATTGGCAGGTGGATTGGCAATTCAAAAGAGTTCATAGATGTAAGTTTGTGAGTGAATGTGAGAATGTGTGTCACCCTGCGAAGGACTAGTGCCCAGGGTGTATTTAAGGCAAAGCTTGGGTTATATATATATAAATCAATCTTATTTAACCAGTGCTGTGAAAAGTCACTCTATTCAAATGACTGTTCTCCCTCTGCTTGATCATTATGAAAGGTGCACCGCATAAGCTGGATGTTCTTTATCATTATTCTATCCAATTTGGTCTTATCAAGTTCAGGGTATCCTACCCAGAATAAAACACACATACACACACACACTTTTGAGTCGCCAGTCCACCTACCAACATTTTTTTGAACTGTGGGAAACCAGAGCACCCGGTGGAATCCCACGCGGACACAGGGAGAACACACCATGCTCCCAACAGTCACCCGGAGCGGTGTGCCCCACATGCACAAGATGCACTTAACAAAACATTGGGACCATTATATTTTTGCCTTTGTCAAAATCACTTGCATAGATTTTTACGCTTGCACATTTTCCCTGCTTCCAGGACATCAACTTTAAGAATTGGCTGTTCACTTGCTGCCTAATATTTCCCGGCCCTTGACAGGTGCCATAGTCAATGTTGTCACATAAGAGTGTGGTTTTATTTATGGCTGCGAGACTGTGTCTCCCTGTTGCATATAGAAACTACCTCTATGATTATATGATATGTGACTAAGCAATCACGTCGCTTTGTAAACAAGACATTGTATTAACATTGATGCACCGGATCATTTATATTGGACCATATAAACCTTGCTGATGAGCTT